>NW_024426552.1:92644716-92748414 GCF_017311325.1 Ursus maritimus
TAAAATAAAATAAAATAAAATAAAATAAAATAAAATAAAACAAGTCACCTCATTTATAATATTCTGTTAGCAGTCCGAGTTGACTAAAATAAAGAGAGAGAATCCACGTGGAGGAACAGCAAGGTGGTAGATATGTAAATGAGGAGGTTATCTTCTCTATTCCTACCCAGTTGAGTGTCCAGAGAGCTCCAGCCCCAGCTATTATCTGAGAGAAGAGTCACTTAGCTGAACCCAGTTAATCCTCAGAATCACAAGACAATAATACATTTTTTTAAGTCTCTAAGCTTTGGGATGGTGTCTTATATATTGATAGATAATCAATCAGGTGGCAAACATACTATAGGCATAGTAAAAAGACAAAAGACAAAGTTTCCCAAATTAAGGTGAATGATTCACAACAAAGAGTTAATATCTCATATATATATATATATATATGAGATATCTCATATATATATACGTATATATACACAGTTGTGTAATTCTGATCCACTAGGGAGGATGATACAAATTTTCATAATAATAAAAATGAAATTAAAATTCCATTGATATAACATTTCTCACCAAAATTCTGATAACATATTCTTTTGATAGTACAACCTTACATGGAGAATTTTATAATATGTTGCAAAATTATATTTGTATCTTACTCAATGACTCAGTAACTCTTGCATATGTTCGAAATGTTCCATATTAAAAGTTTTAATGATAGAATCGAAAGTTAAAATATCTCATATTCCAAAATGCCAGAGAACTATCCAACTTGGAATTAAAAAAACTAATATGAACATGATGGTTCTATTTTTAAAGTACTGCTGTTATTCTGATTTAGTAATCCCAAATATCACAAAATTGGTAAGAGCGGTTTTCCATGTGGGGAGCATAGTGGCTCAGTCAGTTAAGTGTCTGACTCTTGATTTCAGCTTAGGTCTGGATCTCAGGGTCATGAGTTTAAGCCCTGCATTGGAGCTCCATGCCCAGCATGGAGCCTACTTAAAAAATAAAAAATAAAATAAAAAAATTTTAAAAAGAGAGTTTTTTACAAATTAGAGAAAATATCCATAAAAAAAAATAATCCCTGAAAAACAATCTTCAATGTTAGGTTTACAAGGGTTATCATTTCAAAGTATTTTTACCCTCACTTCCAGATGGGAAAACCAAATCACGGAGAGACTGTGATGTTCCCAATGGCACAGAGCATTGTATCAGCAGTGCAGGAGTTAGCATATGGATTTAACCACTCTCACTGCAAGGTACTATCTTCTATGCCATGCTGCTAAATTTCATGGCAGTCAAATTAGTGGTAAAGGATGGTGGGTAATCACACCCATTGTGATGGTATGTTAGGGCCACAAAACTACAGAATAACAGCCCCCATAGGTGAAATCATTTAGGTAAAATTTCACTGTGGATTTTTTTTCCACTCGGGGTACTCCAAGGTTAAGTCCCCACACAGTGTTCCTACCCACACTCAGCCTCACTGTCAAAACGCTCTTTCTCTATTCTGCCAAAATAAAACATCATCTCCTACAATAGCATGAAATAGGGAGCAAACTCTCCAGTGTTGCATAAAATAATCAATTGTGACTGGGAAAGAAAACATGAGAATAACCATCAATATTTATCTTTATTCATTCTTTATCAATTTAAACCTTTATATATGTTTTATAATATATACAATGTTAGTTGAAAAGCACATGCATGTCACTTATAAATAAAAAAAATATTCATGGTGGTACATGAATAACTTTTTCTTAATGAAGTGAAGGTGGGAGACCTCTGTTCCAGAGTCCTCCTCTTTGCCCCCTGCAGGTGAGCCTACTCTTTTTTTTTTTTTAAGATTTTATTTATTTATTTGAGAGGGAGAGAGTATGCACAAACAGGGGAAGCAGCAGAGGGAGAGGGAGCAGACACCCTGCTGAGCAGGGAGCTCGATGTGGGTCTCCATCCCAGGACTCTGGGATCATGACTGGAGCCAAAGGCAGATGCTTAACCAACAGAGCTACCCAGACACCCCCAGCTGGGCCCACACTTAATGAACTGGCTCTAGCCAGGGCCCCACGTCTTCCACCCTGCCAGCCTCAATGCCTCAGTAGTGGTTGAGGGTCTTTTGTATCGAGCCAAGAAACTCAAGGTCCAGCAAATCTGCCATCCACCAAGGCTTCGGGCTTAAACAGAACTGGAGGGTGAATGGGGTTTAGGTCTCAAAAAAGCTCTTTCACATTATTTAATACTATTTCAATTACTTAGGTGTTTAAAGGATTTTCACGTGATATTCTGGTAACACCGTAACAATCAATCAATATTAATGTAACACTATGTTTATTGGAAATGGAGTCATAATTATAAAATTGGAAAATAGCCTCTTCATAGGTCTCTACTATATTTTATCCAACAATGGAAGTATGCCCCAGAATTTTATTGAATAAAAGAATGTGATAATCAACTTACCTTTTTCACGGTAATTTCCTGTCTATCCAAGACCACAGGTACTTCTTCCATCTACAGGACTGCAAAGTCCACCATTTTTACAGGTACATTTTAGCTCACAATTTGGGCCATACATTGTTTGGGGACATCCTACACTGAAAACAAAATATACATATATATATACTCATATGTATACATATACACACATATATATATACATACATACATATATGTATACATATATATATACACCAAACTGAATAAAAATGTCACCTGAACAAACATTTTCCCCTGTTTCAGATAAAGTAATCATATCTAATAGCAAAAGCAAGAAAATGTTCAAATTAAAACAACTACTCAGATGTTACCTTAAGGTAGAAAGGACGATCATTCATTCACGTTTTCAATCACACTACGCATTTTTACTGTGCTTATAACTGCATGCTCGGTATACTTTGGGAACTGGACATGCTCTAGCGAACAAACAGAGGTCAATCCCAGATTGGCATAGGAGCATTTTATATATTTAATTTCATAATTGATAAAGAAGACAGATAAGTGGTTTACTCCTTAATGACTTCGTGCTGAAGTCTGAAAAGCACTTGAGCATACAGTGGTGTGTGACACACACAAAAAGCAGCGTGAAGAGGAGCTAAGACGCAAGTGAGAAAAGCCAAGCAGACATAAGGAAGATGGAGACTTCATCATCAGGAGAAAAGGACTGAACGATGGGAAGTGTCCCCAGTAGGTGAGTAATGCACTACTCACATTTAGTTGGTTTTGCCATGAGGAGTATGGGCCCAGTATAGCCAGCTAATATGATTTTTTCAGGAAAACTCAAAATCCATACTTTATATCTAATCATTTAATCTTTGAAAGTTGGCAACTAATTAAAATTGCTTTACAGCACTGTGGAAGCCAAAACTGGTTCAGCCAATTCAAACACATTTGTGGCTAGATTTGGCCAAAGGCCTGTCATTTATACTTTCTAGTTTTTAGTATTTTTACATAATGATATTTTCCATATGAATTATCTCATTTAATGCTCACAAATATCCCTCTGATGTGGGTAAAAGTGTTCTTATTTACACTTGAGAAAACTGAGGCTTAGAGACTTAATTCTTTCTCAGGCTTAAGTAGCCAGGAAAGATAAAAACTGAGATCCAATCCCGAACTCCTGACTCCTCATCAACCTTTCTTTGTATTTCAGCTAGCGGGAGAGACATTAGAGATTTTTTTTGTTTGTTTCTTATTTACGCAAAGACACTTGTGTAATACATAACAGAGTTCGTACTTGAATTCAATCTGTATGACACTTTCTTTTTAGCCTTTATTTGACTTTAGTACCAAATGAAAGAAAGTTTTAAGTTGTTTATTTAAAAGACAGTTACAGCTGTACATTTAATGGTGGAATCACGACTAGATTTAATATTTCAACCTATCAAAATAAAGTAAAATAAATAAAATAAATAAAATAAAATAAATTTCAACCTTAAACCTCTCTGGAGCCCCATATCATGCTTTATTTTTTCTCTTAACATTGATTTTATTGCCTTTTAATATACATATAACTCACTTATTAATTATGTTCTTTGTTCACTCTTTTCTCCAGTAGAAAGCAAGTTGCAGGACTGGGATATTATGTATTTTATCCGTATGTTCCATATGTTTAAAACAGGCATTGGCATTAAATAAGTATTTTTGAATTGAGTGGATAAATGACTGAATATATCCAGAAATAGTCCATACCTAGTAAAACATATGTATGTGTATCTCTCTTACCCTTTAACCCTTTTTTACCCAATAAGTTAATATAGATACATAATATTGTCAAATTTTCTTCTTTTATAAATAAAATTTCCCAGGATTTTTCTAAATTAGTGCATATAATAGACCTGTCTCATTGTTTTTTATCAGCTGCATAGGATTTATTTCATCTTAAAAGATTTATTTTACCACACCACTATGATGGGCAGGTAGGTTGTTTAAAATATTTTGCTACTACGAGCAAAACTGTAATGAATATCCTTATGGAAGTCTTTACTCATATATACCACTGTATCTGTGGGGTAAGTCACCAGAAGACTTTTTTTTTTTATAAAATAATATGGGTTCTAAATCGTGTAAGATAGTATCAAATTTCCTTACAAAGAGATTTGCAAATTTAGTAAGAAGGATTACCAATGTGCCATTTTCTTTTGTCAAACTAGTATATTATAAGAATCTAAAGATGTTATATAAATGTAACTTTAATTTGGATTTCTTACATTATGCATGATACTTATGTCTTTTCATAAGATCTATGGGTATTATAGATTCTCTTCTTACTAATACATAAGTTCTCTTAGCTTATTAAAAAAAGTTGGTCTTTTTTTTCTTCCATTTTAAAATTTTTTTGATACTTTTTATCTTTTATGCCTTGAACAATTTTTTTTTATTTCTTTTAAGTCAAAACACCATGGATTTTTTTTTCTTTTATGGGCTCTGAATTTTTGTCAAGATTTATAATATGGCTTTCCAAAAAAACTTTAAAAAATCCTAATGGTAATTCTAGTACTCTCAGAGTTTTTGTCATTATCTCTAAGTACTTTATGCACTTGGAAGTAATTTTGGTGAACCAAATTACTTTTACAAGAGTTACTTTTGTCTAGATTGCTGGTCATTTGACTTAACGTAACTTATTAAATAATTCATATTTTCCCTATGTTTTACTTTAGTCTTCCACATTTTTGCTTTAAGTTTATTTTATTGTTTTTTTTTCACTGATTTTCATCACTTTTTATTTACTAACATAAATATTTTGGAATATAAATTTTCCTCTATTTTCTGAATTGGCTTTACCTGATGGGATGTGAATGTCGTCACTGTGTTTTTAAATTTCTGAAATACTGGTTTTGTTTGCCCTTTTTGAGCCATTGATTATTTAAGAAGGAGATTGCAAAATGCCCATGTAGTATAGTGTGGTGGGTTTTTTCCCTGGTAGGGAGTTAGTTTTGTTATTAGTTCTTCTTTTACTACTTCGTGGTCATAGAATGCCCTAAATCATACTTTTTGGGATAGATTTACTTTCTTTTTCAATTTTTGTTAATATTTCATGCATACCTGAAAAAGATATAATTTTTTTTAGGGAACAGAGTTTGGTTTACAACAATTAGATATACCTTACTAATTATGTTCAAACTTCTTTTATAAACTTATTTTTTTTCCTGCATATGTGTATGCAGTTTTATGTGTATGAATTAACATTAATGAATTAATCTTCTACTGATAAGCTCTTGCTATTTCTCCCTGCATAGCTATGGCTTTTGCTTTATGAATTTTAATACTGTTATTGGTTTTATACATATTCATTACACTTCAATCTTCATTGTCAATTTTATTCTCTATTATTATAAGTGCCCTTCCCATTACTTGCATATTGCTATAAAATTTAAGATTGTTTGATACTGATATTATGACCACTGTTTTATTTTTCTCACATGGTTTTTGTGTGGTTGTACCGATTCATTTACTTTCATTTTATTTAGGAGTCTTTTTTTCTAAGCTAACATGGGTGCTTTTTCTCTCTTGCTGCTTTCAAGACTTCTTCTTCAGTTTTTAGAAGCTTAATATTGATGTGTCTTTTGCAGATTTCTATAAGTTTATCCTGTTTGTCATTCACACAGCTTCTTGAATCTGTAGGTTTATATTTTTTGTCATGTTTGGGAAATTCCAACCATTATTACTTTAAATATTTTTCAGCCCTATTCTCTTTCTCCTCCCCTCTAGGATTTGGTTGACAAAAAAAAGTTAGATCTTTTTTAATAGTTCCACAGGTCCTTTGAGATCTTTCTCTCTCTCTCTTTGTCATTTCTTTTCTTTTCTCTGTCTATTGTTTAGACTGGGTAATTTTCTACTGTTTTATCTTCAAATTTACTGATCCATCCCTTTGTCCTCTCCATTCTGCTATTAAGCCCATTCACTGAGTTATGTTTTATGTATTTTTGTTTCTTTTGATTATTGTATTTTCCAATTCTCAAGTTTCTATTTGCTTCTTCTTTATGCTTCTTATTCTTTGTTTTATTCTTATTCTATTTTTCTATTTTTCTTCTTATTCTATTTTTTTAAATTTGTTTCATGTATGGCCATAGTTGCTCACTGAAGCATTTTTATTTATAATGGTTTATTTAAAATTCTGATCAGATAATTTTATAATCATCTGAGTGTTGTTATCTGTTGATTATATTCTTGTTCAAGTTGAAATTTTCTGGTTGTTGGTATGATGAATAACTTTTAATGAAATGTGGATATTTTGAATATTATGATATAAGATTCCGGATCTCATTTTAGCAAGTCTCCTATGATACTGTACTTGCAAGGAAAGAGGTTCATCAGAAAGAGTTCTCTACATAGCCTCCAAGTGAAAGGGGGTATAAATGTTCCTTATTCCTGCTGTGCCAGTGTGAGGGTTCAGACTTCCCATGGGGCCTCTGTTGGCACCTATCTGACAGGGGGGTAGAAGTGCCTTTTATGGCTCCCGACTCCACTTCCATTGACACTGCACAGGGTGGCCTCATTTCTGTTTGGTGGTTGTGAAAGTCCTGACTGTCCACTGGACCTCCTGTGACATCACCCTCGAAGGAAACAGTGCTGTCTCTATAATGTCTGATGGGGGTGGAAGTTCACAGTCTCCACATAGTTTCCACTGACATTGCCAGGGGAGGGGATACATCCCAATGTGGCAGGGATAAAAGTACCAGCCCTTTCTTTCACACCATCTTGGTGCAGGGCAGGGTGCCTCATATATCCCCTTGGAGTCTGAAGGGTAGACTCTTCACTTGGCCTTTGCTGGTGGGGTTGGAGTCAAAGATAAAGTTTTATTCTTTAGTGTTTGACTGGACTATTTACCAGTTATTGTCTAAGAGTTTTCTATCTTGCTTGGCTGCCCTTTTCCTTGTCTTTCTTTTAGAGAAAGTGGGCATATCTTGGATTTTTTTTTTTTTTTTTTTGGTCTACACCTATTTGCCTTCCAGATTGCAGGTTCTCCACCACCCAGCCCAGGATATATGAGTCAAAAATGAAAACCCAGGGAATTCACCATTCCTGTTCTCTAGGTCTCTGAAATCCCTAGTGAGTCTGCCTTGTTCTCTCCACATCAGAGATTCTTATGTTTGTTTTTGATATAGTGACTAGAATTTTTACTGTTTAGAGGGAGGAATATGGAAAAATGTATGTATGCTATCTTTAAGTTAAGTCTTATAATTTTATATAATCTAGGGACTCTTCTTTAGACAGTGAATATATTATTACATACCATAATTAATTTCTTTATTCAGCATATATTGGCTCAGCAATGTTAGTGGTAATGGAATTAATATGATTTTCCTTTCTCCTAATTTTTCTCATTCCTCTCCTCCAACTGACTTTAGTCGGCTATGTTTTTATTCTTAAATTCTCAGTTCTAGCATTTTAAAGTCCAACATTTACCTTTATACACTTAAATATGCTTATTGAATTATCATATTTAAACAATAGATTTTAGCACAGATCTATCCCTCCCATTTGCAACTTCTAATGAAGAAATGAGACCAGTATACTTAACCTCCTCCATCTTCTCTTTCCTTCCAGTTTATGCCTGTTTTGCTAAACTATCAAAATTGTTATTATATTAAATATTTATATACTTATCATGTGACCATAATTTGTTTTAAACTTAGCCCTAATAAAAATAGATTTAATACTCACTAATAATCTTTTTACCAGAGATTTTCCATTTATTACTTGGCTGCTCAAATTTATCCTCTACTATTTCTTCAAAAATATTTTATGGCTACTATATCCTCAGCAACTTTTTATTATTAAAAATAGTTATTTATTTTCAGTCATACTATACTTGAATAACTGTTTAACTGTGTATAAAACACTTAAGTCATATTTTTTCCCAAGAACTTCATAGGCATTGATTAACCACATGCAAGCAACGGTTGTGATTATTGCTGTGGGGTGTGAGGCCAGACTGATTTTTCCCCTCTTCATACGAAATCTCACATTTTTTTCTTTTATCCCCAGTGGAACTTCCCCTTGCTTATGATCAATCTTAACTAGAGTTTCCAGGAATAGAATGTATTCAATCTGTAGCATCAGATCTTCTTTCATTAAAAAACAAAATCTTGAATATTATATTTGAATATTTCCTTTTCCATTTATGTATTTGTCTCTCTGTTTTTCTATTTCTTTGTTTCCACTTTCCTCAAGCTTACCCTCCATTGACCTGGCTGTCACATACGCAGATTCAATCCTCCTATTACCTGTATTCAATATGGTCTTCATTTATATGATGTGAGGTTTAACTTTCATTTCCACTTCTTTCTGAGCTCTGCCAGCTTACTTTTTCATTTTCCTTTGTTGTCTTCTCATTTATTCCACGAACCTTTGTATCTCTGCATAGCACTCACAATTTGTAGAGAGCGCTTTTTCATTATGTCCTTCGAATTCTTGGAAAAAATTCTGGTTAATATTTCCATGTGCTCCATAGCAAAACTCTTCTGCTCTATGTCCATCTGCTTTTTGTTTTCTTATTCCTTTTCTCCTTTTCCCTTCTTATAGAATTTGCACTAAAAATGTAACCAAAGCTTTGCATACTTTCATATATTGCTTCCAAAATGAGAGGAGGGTTTTTTGGGGGGTCTTTTTATGCATCAGGTTTTTGTTTTTGCTTTCATTTTCTTGTATCAGATTAGTTTTGTGTGCACCAGCTATTTTGGGGGAAGGTAGTATGGATCTGGGGCTAGAAAAATTATTTCAGCTAGTTGGCAGCCTCCTTGGCCCAGAGTAAAACTCCATATGACACAAAGTTGTGGTTCGTGTGTTTGTGTGTAGGCTTAGCTCCCTTTAGCTGCAAGGCTGCTAATTGCCCATAGATTATCCTTTATTCTAGAGCGGAGTTGAAAAGATGATGGTTCTGTGCACTTCCTGGTTATATCCCATTTTTCCTGCAACTCTGTGATGTCCAGTGGGGTTCAAGGTAGATCCTGTAGGATGCTCATGCAACCAACCCTGCTTTTTTAACAAAGGTCATTGGTTTTGCCCCTCTGTGTGTGCGATGGAGAAGTGGTTCTCTATATGTCATTTCACTGAACTTGAGAGTTCTTCTATTATGATTATTATTGTGAAAATAATGAATAATAGGATCTAGAACAAGACAATTTTGTGGTTTTTAACAAAGATCATGTTTTCCTTCTGTCTCTCATTTTTCTTACAGCTCTCAATAGGCTTCTGAAAGTTGAAAAAAATATAAAACTTTTCAGTTCTTATAATTAGACATTCCTAACACACAATTTTAGGCAGTTTTACAAAAGTTAACCAAAGTTATTTCAAAATTTGCTCCTAGTCAAGAGTATACATAAATTATTCTTTGTTTTTATTTTCAATTCTTGTTTACCCTCCAGTAGGCTATTTTGTATATGGCTCTGTGAGAGTGTGTACTTTCAGGTTATTAAAGCCACATTTAAGAAGAAAGTGTAATAAACAATGCCCATTTAATTATATTCCCTGGCACCAATCTGTTTTCATAGTGTAGCTTAGTTAGTGCCTGGACGGACAAGGTGACCCTGCAGCCATTGTTACCTTGCTGACACCTGGCTCCCATCTGGCTAGGTGGACACTGGCACCCGCCAGTCACTGGGTCATGCTGTCCTGAGCCACAGGGACACCGTTGGTCACAGTCCTGCCCATAGTGATCCTCAGGACAAACTGCAGGAAGGAGCAAAACAAAACCAGATTTTTCTTATTAAAACATTTTGCCAGTCAAGACTTTAAAAACCTTGTAAATACATGACCCTTTCTTTTAATCAAATAGGTTTCCTTGTCTTGCCTTCTGTTTGGTTTTCAACTTAAAAGGTTACTTTGAAAAAATAAAACAAAAAAAGGAACTGCTCAAATTGTTGCTTACTTAGTGCAATTTTGGTTGACATCAGGAATTCCAACCAAATATCCAGTGTCAAACACTTACATATATGATATAAATGACTCCTACAAACTCAGTCTTGCTTTACCACTTGGCTGCCTTAGCAAATGTGTGTGTGTGTGTGTGTGTGTGTGTGTGTGTGTGTGTATGCATGCGTGCATATGTGTGTAATAATCTTGAGTATGTTTCCTCTTAAAGTCCACTCTGGAATTTCAACTTACACTTCGATACATCAACATAGAATCTATTATGCTCATATCTCCAAATATCATCTATGTATTTGTTAATTTATTTGTAAATTTATTGTTTATTTATTAAAATCAACAAATTTGTTAAATTATCTTTTGAAATTTAATTTATTAATACATTAACACATCTATTCATTTGTCTGTTTGCAACTTTATTCCACAAATTCATTGAGATGTTAATCAAAATACAGATAACACTCAAAGATAAAATAAATACTTGTGAGAATCAAGTGAAGAAAAAAATATAGTTACAATATAGACATAAATGAACATCACAATTCTTTGAACTTGTAAGAGGTGGACTGCAAATTGGCTCTGACCTACCTAGCTGTCAAAGCAAAGAAAGAAAAATACTCAGGTATAAGATCACAGCTTTCTGAAGACAAAAATACTCCCAATATTCAGAGAAATCAAAACTCTTGAAGATGCTTTGGCCTGAGGAAATTAAGAAATTTCCCTCAATGATTTTCTTTGAGGAACAAAAGGGCCAGTTAGAGCCTTCCTTAGGAGATGTTTATGGGTTGGCTTTAACTCAAAGACAACTTGGCTGCTGAGGCCTCAGAAGCAATATTCACTAGGTTTCAATTTTCCACTATATGGAGCCAGGACTTTGTCCTACTTGTCTTTTATCTTCAGAACATCAGGGTACTGAGGTAGGGTAATTAAAATTACCTTCATACAAAGAAGACAGATCAACTACCTGCCTGGGCAAAATAAGCATTTGGATATCTTTAGCACATAACAATTTAGTACCCTGCCTGATCAC
Source organism: Ursus maritimus (assembly GCF_017311325.1). Taxonomy (NCBI): domain Eukaryota; kingdom Metazoa; phylum Chordata; class Mammalia; order Carnivora; family Ursidae; genus Ursus; species Ursus maritimus. The sequence goes on from NW_024426552.1 coordinate 92,656,103, forward strand.
CAACTTCGTTATCATTCTTCCAACAATTACAGCACTTCTATCTTTTATAAAAGATCTATTAATAGTTCTTTTATTCTTTTAATTCTAAAGTATAAAATACAGAATAGTGCACAAAAAACATAAATGTGCAGCCCAATGAAGCATCAGAAGCGAACATTCTCAAAAACAGCAAATGGGTTGAAGAACGCAATATTGCCAGAACTACCTCCCCATCATGCACTCTCCTACGCATTGTTCCTCTATCCTCCCTAAAAATCATTATGATCTTGAAAAATGCCCAAATATTTAGGAAATGTCAAATCTGATAAGACCAAAATGTATTTGCTAAGTATATTCCTACAGTGACTAAGCTAGTACATTTTTAAGGGATCTTTAATTAACATCTGGTCCCTTAAACTTTATGTCAATAGTTGTCTTTGTGATGGGTAGTTAAGTCTTTAAATTTTAGGGAACTGGTAACTTTTTGGTACGTAGGGGAACTACTTAATTTTGAGCTGGAAATTGCTAGGGATAAATTGTGAAACTTTAACCAATGCATTTGACTTTGTGTACACAGGCGTCCCCACTCCACTCTTATCTTATGGAACAGATTTTTTAATCCTGACTTGAGTCTAGCATTGCTGGGATATGAGAGGTTATGACCAAAGGGCTCTCTTTGGCTGCCTTCACAGCTTTAGCTCTCAAACTCCTGATGTAAGTACTCCTCCACCTAGAATGTAGGTCAGTTGGTGTTTGCCTTTACCGCAGTAAATTATTAAGCAATAATTGCAGTTCTTACTAAGTGCAGTTCTTAAAAACTCTACTTTAGCATATCCACTTCATAATTGGTAGACTGCCTTACTTCGACGGGAGTCAGCGCCAGTGAAGCCAGGAGGGCAGTAACAGGTGCCAGTCTAGGTGTCAAAGCTGCCGCCATTAAGGCATTTGCACATCCTTTGGCAATTTAGACCTTAAGTGCCTTTTGGGCATCCTGTTGAAGGAGAACAAAACCATATGTGATACTGTAACTCAAAGCAATCACTATTTAAATTCATGCCCATAGACATGTGGCTTACTCAACATTCCAAATACCGTTCTTTGGTATTTTCAATCCTCAAGCTAGTGATTCAAGGCATGGACTTATCTGAAGAGGTGAGACCATATAGATAGATGCCTTAGTAGTACGGTTGGGGGCATAATGTTACTGATGCTGCTCATTAATAAAATACAGGAAACTTAACTTTGAGTTTCCTTGGAAATTTGCCCACTTTTAGAGAGTGCTCAGAATAGGTGACAATTTGCCAAACAAGGCTATTTCATTCCAGTCTAGATGAATTCATTATTTTGATTAATGTGTAAGTGTTATAGTTTGTCTTGTCTGGAATGATCTGGGTTTAATACAAGTAAGAATTCAAAATGGCGTGAAGCATCGAGAAAGAATCTTCATTTAGTTTCTCACTTTCCTACTTTCACATCCATGGATATATGGCCTACCATGATGATACCTGTGTAACAAATAGATAAATGGCCAGAAATCAAAATAAAGGGAGATGAAACAGGACAAAGAGTAAGATGAAGACCAATTATCTGTGCAATGATTGAAAGACTGGGGATGTTTATTCAGGAGAAAATAGAGTTAAGAAGATAGAAATGCCTTTAAACATGGAAAGGCAGTCTTGTGGAAAAGAAGAAAGGCAGATTTTATCTCAATAAGCAAATACTTTCTGAAAAGTATTTCATGAAAGAGCTTTCCAAGATTGGAATAAGCTTTTTCAGGAGTCATGGTTACTCATCTCTGTAGGAGTTCAGAGACAGGATAAGTATACAGTAGAGAAAATATAGAGGATATTCAAGTACTTGATTAACTTTGAAGCATTTCCATCTGTGACATTCTCCTACTCTGTGAAATGCCTGATACTTTCAAGTCTTAAAATTGTAAAAGTTTGAGTTTCTAGAGACCTCATGTCCATCTGGTTCAATTCTTATTTTAAGATGATGAAGTTAAGGCCCACAGAGTGAGGTGACTTGGAATATATATTGCACAAAATTCTGTCACCTGTTAAAGATAACCATCTTTATCCTTGCCACATATTTAAATGTGAGACTGTAGGAAATTTTGAATAGACTGTGATTTGAAACCTACATATTTCACTTAGTAACATTGTGGCTTGATCTCCTTTTTTGGACTTCTAGTTCTTAATTCCCGAAGGGGATAATAACAAAATCATGGGCCTGTTGTGGTGACTAGAGTGAACAAATACATCGCCAAACTCAGCTCCCAAGTCAGTGTGGCCATTATTTTCATTAAATGATGGCAGTATCAATGCTAGGCGTTCAGCAAAACCCTTCCCCTATCTGCTTGATCTGAGTCAAAGTGTTGGGTATTTGCCTGAGGTTCTTGGAAGCATAACTCTAAAAGTGACCAAACTAGACAAGATGGCACTTGTTTCCTTCCTTTTATCTTGTGTTTTTATGTAAGAATCAGATAGTAAGGAATATTTTTTAAGAGTATTTGACATGTAGCATGTTTTAGAGGTAGCAACAAAGAATGGATTTTATTGAGATTCAGGTTGTTTATAATCCCCATATATGTCTTGTCCTAAATTCCAGAGTTCTCACCTTGAGTCTCAAACCCAAAGAGGGCTGCCTCTTTCTTCCTTTTTCTTCCAGTTTTAAAATAAAATTCTTCATAACGGAGATGGAAAGCAAAACACTGCAGTTATTCATACCAAAGGTTATTTCTGTGCTGTAGCTGCTGTATTTCTTTATTCCTCTGTATGAAAAATAATGGCTTCACTTTACAGTCGCTTCTCTCATTCCCTCCTCCCAAGGAATATCAGTTCCCATAGCTCATTGTCTTTGGTACATAACATTCATTGGTCCTTCCTAAGAACTTGTTTTTTGCCTCACAAAAAGTTCAATAGAGCATACCTAAAAACAAAATTAGTGATTAAAAAAGTCTTCATCTCCTCCTCTTCTCCTATTCACCAAGATACAAAATGCTTTCATGTCCATTCAGGTCAGACTTTTGGAATGCAAATTTTTACAGCATTTTTTATCATTACTATGTGTGACGCTTAAGAAGAATGCTTGCTTGATACTAGAGAAAATACACATAAAGCAAGCTGAAGGTATGGAGTCTGAAATAATGAAGACTGGTGTGTACTGCTGGGATGTTGCTTCCCAAAAGGAGGTTAAATTAATTAGAGTTGATTGGTATAGAAAATTCTGTAGTCACATTGCTATGAAGTGAAAGCTGGCATGAATTTCTGTGCAAGTAAGGAAAAGAAAACACCTGATAATGTGAAATTCATGTACTTATTAATGAGGAAAATGTCAAACTATGGATATAATCATGGATATAAAAGAATTTGCATCTCGGTTTAAAGGGAAAAAAGCTCATGGGTAATTACTTGATAAATTTAAATAACTGATATCTACATATATTTATATTATATTTATCATATATATACATATGCCTATATTTTTAGATCACTTTCATGTGAGTTGAAGTTACTTGGGAGACATAATTTCCCTCTGACGTACACTCATTTTGCAAACTATCTTAATGGTGGTTTTATGTTTGTTAGAATCATCCTTCATGGTTACTTCTTGTACACAGAAAACAAAATCACCTGAGTGTTAGCCTTCAACCTAATTATCCTTTTGAAATTGGGACACTGAACTTGATGAAATTTACCTACTAATGAGTATGCCATCTGTTGAAAGACAATGTGTGTATAACCTCTTAGCCTCAAAACTCATTAAATTTATATCAGGAGTACAGTATATGTTTACAAAAGGCCCCACAAGTTTTTCTCCCCAAGAATAAGTTATTTACTGACAATTCTACTTTCTCATATAATTCTGTAGCTATGTGAAAGTTTGACTTCTGGAATCATGCACACATCCTTTGCTCAAACATTCACTATATTTAACAAGGGAACACATGCTCGGGACATAATGATTTCATTTGGCCTAAGTGAAATTCAGTCTCCCCTCCCTCATTTCCTAAGTTCTATTTTGATCATTACTTGGCCTTTGCATTATCCTTTACAATTATTTCTCCTGGGAAACTTCGTTTTTCTGGCAAGGGATATTTAGATATTTCCCATCGGGAGATGACAACATTTTCCCATCCTTGCACCATCCCTTCTTCTTGAAGGAGACTGATTGGATATGGATTCAAAGTTCTGATTTGTTTAAATATGAAAAGTGACTCTATACCGTGATGTTGTAAACAACAATTGGAAGTTTCATTAAAAACTTAGAACAAGCAAGGTTGTGACTGTATCCCACGATGCTTAGCTAACAAACAAATTAGAAGCATGAATGTGTTTTCCACAGAGTCTTTTCCTAGTATTTGACCAGGTTACTACTTACACTAGCTACTGTCACACAGTTTTGTTTTATTCTTAGAAAGAGGTGCTAAGGTTTGGTCCGCCTGAATTCTTAGTGCTATGAGCAAGATCATTAAACGCAAGCTTCTACTGATGTTTTGATGTCTTCCTCCTGGCGCAGGTGTGCTATCTATGGCCCATGCTTCTCAAAACCTTCTATACCAAGGGTGTTCTTATGAAAATTGTCAAAAGAACTGCCCGTGATTTTTAGAGGACTCCAATGCCTTAAATGCTCTCAAAGAGTTATTATAAATAGTGGGTATTACAGTTTGGAGAAATAAAAGATTTCCAGGGTATGGAGTTACTTTGCAATTTCTCATTGGTCGTAAAATACATAGTATGGTGAGTTTCTATCTACTGAGCAGTTTGTTTTTCCCCACATGCTGTCCACAGGCTGAGACCAACCTGCCCATTATAAATTATGGACAAATGGTGAGATCCTACTACAAGTTTGTCTGCTTCCTCTGACCTCTGCCTAGAGAAAATTTTGATTCTCTGCTCCAAACTCGAGAACATGAAAGCCCAGTTGTTTTTGGCTGCTGAAACTTTTGCTTTTGAGCCAGCTACACCTTTTATGGATATTTTCTTGAACCCTTTTTCGTAGTTCTGTAATTACAGTGGATGTTGCCAAGGAAACTTTGCAGCAACTCCCAACCACGTGTTGCCTGGAGCTGAGCCAATCTGACTAGTCAGGGAGCCGCTCCCCGACTCAGCCTTGATTTTACAAGGTGGAACTCCTTTCCTTCAACCCAAGGTAGCTTGCCTTCTGACGTGGAAGTACTACCAGCTCTATGTAACTTGTTTTTTTTTTTGTTTCATTTTAAAGATTTATTATTGATTGATTTGAGAGAGAGAGTGAGCATGCATGCAAGAGGGGGCCAAGGGAGAGGGAGAGAGAGACTCTCAAACAGACTCCCACTGAGTGCAGAGCCCCATGCGGGGCTTGATCCTATGACCCTGAGATCATGACCTGAGTTGAAACCAAGAGTTGGATGCTTAACTGACTGAGCCACCTAGGCACCCCTCTGCGTAACTTGTTTTTATTTTATTAAGATAAAATATCCTTGATATCAAGAAGAAATTCTTCCTGAGAAATGTGATTCTTCAAAAGTAAGGAAATAACTTTCTTCCATTACAAGGGTGTTTGATATTCGCCATAACCAAAATAGAGTTGAAATTTTACTAATTTTATATTTTAATTCTTCAGTTTAAGTTTGTATACCCACAATGGAACAATGGTTATGGGTTACAAACAAAATACTAATTGAAACCATTTTCATGAATGCTTAATAGTGTTTTTAGTTGATAATATTTAAAATTAGGGCAAAAGTGAGAAGTGATATTCAAAATATATATTATGTGGCTTGTAGAAAATAGAAATCAATAGCTTGACCATAAGTCTATGTTTTATGGGGGGCATGTAGGGGGAGAATCCAAAAATCATCCATATACTTGCAGAATTAAGAAAGAAAAGTGGAAGGAATCTGCTACAGGAGCGACTAGGGAGAAAAGAAGAGCAGTGGCCAAGTTGGGGGAAAAAATGAAACTGAGGCCAAATCATTTTATTTTTAAACCTATAAAAAGTACATTATAAATAATTACAAGCTTAAAAATTAAGTAGCTGACTGAACATTTTAACATGCTCCTTGGGACGTTTTATCATGTGTTCCCTCTAACCATTTTCGATGTTAAAATGTCCTAACAAATCAATATAAGGTGTTTGGTCTAGGGACTATCCTTTTTTATTACAAAGCAGTGAGCCAACTGGCATTCTGTCCTTTAAACAAGTTACTGTTTTCATTCCAGAATAACAATTTGTGTAATTTGATTGTTCCTAAGCAGATCCTGGAACTAACTTTATGAATCACTTTAAATATCTTCCCATTGGCTGTATATTGATTGTTACCAATCAGTTCATATTATCTTTGTTCTTTCTTTTTCTTTCTTTCTTTCTTTCTTTTCTTTCTTTCTTTCTTTCTTTCTTTCTTTCTTTCTTTCTTTCTTTCTTTCTTTCTTGTCTTTTTCTTGGGGATATTTGGCAACATAGGAGAAAGGGTTACACAAGAAAGCATGTGTTTTCAACCATTCCAATAAACCTTCTCACAGGACTTGTTATAAATTAGAAACTTGAATTAACATTTGCCCTTTAACATTCTGACTGATGACCCATCCTACTGGTGTCTCTTCGATAAATTACAAAAAAGCGCAGAACATACTTACGGAGATGACAGCGGTTTCCACGGTAGCTGGGCAGACAGGTACATCTCCCCGTGACTGGGTGACACTCTTCATTCTCAGCTGAACACTGACATACCTGTTTACAGTCCTTCCCATGTGTGCCTGGTGGACAAACTAAGGGAAAGAGGAAATGTAAACCCAATGAATTAAATTTGTCTGTGTAAATATAGCTCTAAAAGTGAAAGCAGGGAAAAATTTATTAAATAAGACCATTGCCTACAGAAGTGCGCTGCCCTTTGGGATTTAGGTTTCATTAAATTTACTTGGGGATTACTTCACTGTTTGATTTTGTTTTGTTCAGTCAATTTGTGACCGACTGTCAAGGGCCGGCTGCAATTTTCTTGTCACTGAAGAAAATCATAGGGTGATGTCAGGTAAAATCAACTAAAATAATAGTATAATTCATGAGGGACCACGTATCTGGATAAAGATATTTTTTCTGGTGCAGCCGGTTTAAATTCTCAAGGTTGTTTCTCTCTGCACATTAGCCCGTACTGTATTTGTGTCACTTGTCAGCTACAGTGCTGGGTTGTGCTGTTTTCTTTTTAAGGCCGAGCAGTAAAAGCTTTCCCTCCAACTTCTAAATAATACCATGCCATTTTGTTAAGAAAATAAAAAGGTTTCTGGGTATTTTTCAGCTTACAAAACGGAGTCAAATAGACATTTTAAGTTTCACGGTTGCGACCAATGACAATTCAAACAAAATCAGTAAAAAGAAAAGTCTAATAATGTGGTTATTATATGTCCTGTGGACCCAAAATTGAATAATAACTTCTGGAACAACCTTTTTATTTGTCACCTAGAGGGTATGGCATCATGGAAGAAGGGTTTGAGAAGGTTCTTTTCACACTGGAGAAATTATTGACTCTTTTGTTCACTGCATCCATGCTTAGCATTGGCTGTCCCGTATGCCTATGGTGTCACTTGTTTTCTTGGCGTCCACTGTCTTTAAGAATATTTCATCTTCCAGTTTTCTTTAAGTAAAAATAACAGCAATGGTAGCAATTCTACTTCAGGGGCCATTTGTTGCTTGCTTAGCATTAAAAACAAAAAGTAATTGAAACACAGGGCAATTAATCAAAAAAGAGGGTTCCCCCCCCTCCTTTCTTGATTGGGATATATACAAATCACAGAGCATTAGGTGGAATCTGACTCAGCATCTGAACAGCTATTTGAATGGTCTGTTGTTGGCCTAGACATTCTTTTAGCTAAGATTCACCATTTGTTCAAATATATATCAAAAAAGCATTTATCTGGTATGCCAGAAAGCACATCTGGCTTTACTGCCTGAGAAGTTTATTAACTTTGTTTGTTAATAAGTGGCTAGGCCAGAAGAACTGAGCGCGGCATTTCAGACATGACTGAGACTCTTACTTCCTTCACCTGGGTCGTCAGGACACACGTGAGGGCATCACTTACATTCCACCGTAATGTGATGGGAAGGGAGTTCCCCCAATGGAAGTTTTTTAACATGGAAGGCTGACAAATAATCAGAAAAATCAGAATATGTTTCATTAGAGGCTTCCAATAACTTTAGAACCAAGAGCTGCAGTTATTACAAATTCTTCCCATCACTGGGAAGACCTGTTTTGGCTGCAGGGTTATGTGAGCATAAAGCTTGGTTTCCCCGTGGCAAATACGACCACAAAGCCCTGTGCTCTGTGGAGATCGATGACATTGAGAAGTCCAAGGGGCTGTGTTGAACACAACAGGATTTGTGTAGTAAGTTCCAGTACCCCAATATACTTAGTCATTTTCCATCTTGAGATTTGGGGCCCACCGGCATAGGGCTCTGAGTAAAGTGACAGACTGGTCTGCTCTGAGGGAGAGCCATCATGATGAATATTGTGCTGATTTGCAAGCATCCATTGACTGCTGTGTGGGCCAGAGGAAATGGTGTGAATTTTGAGTCAGGTAGGCCCAGCATTGCCAGTGACCTGATCTCTGGCTTTAAACAAATTTCTAAAGCTCTAAGAACCTCAATGTCCTTTTCTGTACAATGGGATTAATAAAATCTATCTCACAGATTGTTGTCAGGAGTAACTTAGTGGACATAATAACATATGGGAATTTCATAGTGCCTCAATAAAATTTGTTTCACTTCCAATGAAATCTTATGTATAAAATTAGAATCAACTATTTGACAAAAGTGCTATCTTTGGGAAAACATTATGGATAGATGCATTCAGAATAATTATGAAAAAGTTATCTAATATTTAGAGATCATCTTTACATGCATCTGCTTTCAGGAAAAATTATTTTTAAGAGAAAAAAATTTCAAAACCATTAAAATCACATGACACACAGTTTCTGAAACACAAAAAGGTAAAATTTATCCATATTCTCACTAATTGTCCAATGTTTTGAGGCTTCATTACACCATTCACAAATGTTAATCACTTCTCCATCCCAAGAGCTCAGGCACATCCTTAGCTTTGATTCTTGAGCTTCAGAGGAATCAAAATCACAGAAGATATAAATTATCTTCTTGTGCAAAACTGACCTCTTAAAGCTCTTAAACTCAGTTCTCAAATGGATGTTTAAATGTCATTGAAGGAATTTACAATTTATATTGCAAAGCAATAAAATGAAAACTGAAATAAAAGCAAGAAAAAGTATTCTGAATGTTACCCAAAAGAATTTTTGAGAAATATTGCTGTATTTCTTAGATTACATACTCATTGTGAAAAACATCTATCAGTTGTCACCTGTGAAAAAAATGGTGACTTTGACTAAGACTTCAGAGGAAATCAAAGTTCGTGTAAAGCCTGCTTCATATCCTCTGAAAGAGAATGTGGTATGTTAATTTATTGCCTCGTGATCACAGATGGACTGCATTAGGGGGCATGCTTTCAACCCATCTTACAAGACAAGCAGAATTCTGGAATATTCTCATTCAGCAAGAAATATTTTCTGGATATCTACTCTGTGCCAGGTTCACAAGAGTGAGCAAAACTAAACATGATTCTTGTACCTATCAAGCTTGCAATAGTGGGGAGATAATTACAATAAAATAACCATCAAATAAGCATATCATTTAAAAATATTATAAGAGTGCAGGGTGCTATGAGAGAGTATAACATTGGGGACTCCACTTTAGACTAACAGGCATAGAATGGAGGGTGTTTAGTTCCAGATGTTTTCTTTGAAGAGACCACTAACCGAGATCTGAAACACTAGAGAGTGTATGTAGTGGGAGAGGGAAGGGGAGGGGAGAAAGAGTAAGGAGGAGAAAAATTTCCAGAGGGAAAGACCCAGGTCTATATGAGTTACTGACACTATTCCTACATAGGATGTTGGCAATAATATGCCTGCGTATTAGACAATGGTCAGGCTTACCTTATTTTAAGCATTTCTGTATTAGTTCCCTAGAGCTGCTATAATAAATTACCACAAATTTAGTGGTTCAAACAATATAAATTTATATTCTCACAGTTCTGGAGGTCAGAAGTCTAAAATCAAGGTGTTGACAGGGCTGTGTTCTTTCCAGAGAGTCGTGGGCTGGGGTCTATTTCCTTGTCTTTTGCAGCTGTAGAAACTGCCTCCATTCCTTGGCTTGTGGCCCCTTCCTCCATCCTCCCAGCCAGCAGTTTAGCTTCTTTTTTTCTCTGATTGCCTGTCTCCCTCTTAAAAGAACTTTGTGATTGCAGTGAATCCACCCACGTAATCCAGGAAAATCTCCCCATCTCAAAATCCTTAATTTAATCACTTCTGCAAAGTCCCTTTTGCCGTGTAAGATAATATATTCACAGATTCTAGGAATTAGGACAAGGGCATCTTTGAAAGGACATTATTCAACCTACCACAATCTCTGTATTCTGACATGTTTTAGGTAGCTTCTGATTTATTCCTTAGGGACCATGGTATTATAGACAGTCACATTTTTAACAATAACCTTATACACAACTCTTTATAGAAATCAACACAAATATCATATTTTAAAAACTATGTAAAATTTATATGGGAAAGCTATCACCAATTATTTTTTTTTCCTGATGTAAAGTTTGATGATTCATTAGTTGCGTATAACACCCAGTGCACCATGCAATACGTGCCCTCCTTGCTACCCATCACCAGTCCATCCCATTCCCCCACCCCCCTCCCCTCTGAAGCCCTCAGTTTGTTTCTCATAGTCCATAGTCTCTCATGCTTCATTCCCCCTTCTGATTACCAATTATTTTTTAAATATATATGTATATTTAATTAAAAGATCCAAAGGACAGCTTTTGACTTGGGATTTTTTGGAAAAGATCAGGGCCTCGAAATAACCTGGGAAGGAGCTTGGGCACCCAGAGACATCTAGAGGGGACAGGAAGAAGAGACTTCTCAAGGGCTAAAACTCAGAGAAATGAAGGACTAACTGTAGAACACAGTAGAAGTTTCTAGACCATGAACTACTTGCTCTTTTTAGCACTCTATGTAATAACATTTTACCTCTGCTTAACAATAAGCCACTTTAGGGGTCCTCCCCACCCATCTTTAGAACAGTATTTGCTTTTATAAATAGAGTGTTCCTTTAAGCAGATGCTATTATGCCCATAATAAATTAGAGAGACATTAGACCACTTGGCCAAACAACATGGCTATAAGTGGCAAAACCAGGAACAAAACTGTGGTGCGCTTGGGATAAGTTCTAAGGTATTTCCCACTCTCTCAAGGCTTCTTCTCAGGAGGTGAGAGGGATGTTGTAAACTATATAGCACTGAAGAGATTGCAAAGCTGTCAACAGGCAAAGTTGTGGTTTAATTTACTAGTTAGGTAAATCAGCCTGGAAAATTTTATATTGGAAATTTCTTGTTTACCTCGTTTACTAATTAGCCATCCAGAGCACTGGAAGAACCGGTCAAACCAGTTTGGAAGTAATGTGGTTCTTTCTGGCTGAAATTATCCTGGGCAACCAAATGACCACAAAACCTCTGCGGGGCGATTTCTACATGGATTTAAGCTGATTCTCCATATTAAAGCTACACTTTCTTGTTTGAATTAACCAGTGAATATACTCAAAAATAAGAATGATTCAACAGTGCCTGTTTTTCAGTTAGGTAGAATCTATATTGCTTTAATCATGAAGCTGTAAACTGAATATGGATAAATACCCAAAAGATTTTGGAAAGGGGAAAAATTATATTTTTGATTTGTCAGATTCTCAGGTATTTAACTGATTTTTATTGAAAACTGAGGAGTCAGCTTTGCTAAGATTCAAGTTGAGACAAAGTCGGTTACAGAGACAAGTTGGTTAGCTCTGACAAATCATAAACACTACACCTCACATAGTTTTACTGCAGGATAAACTTTCTAATAGTATTTTTTGCTTCCAAGAAATAAGAACTTTGTCAAGTGACTTCTGAAAGATGATTCATCTCTTTACTTTCCCCACTAAATTTAAAGATAAATGAGACACCAACTAGAAAATTTAATGAATTTGTCTTTATTTAATTGTCCTATCTACTCCCTTCTATAATTAATCATTTTCTGTGAGCAATATATCTGACTGGCAAACATTTTATGAGATGGCATACAGAATTCAAGCCATACATATAAGAAAATGCAACAAGTTGACTTTTTGTTTGGAAATTCATGACTGTCTTAGCGTTTGACGGGACACAGAGTAACTTCTTGTGGGAAGACCCTGTCTAGCCTGGCAAATAGATACATTGTGCAGTGCCAAGATCACAGTCTCTCCACTGTGACCGTTACGATCTCCAAGGCCATCTACACCAGCACAGTGTCCCTGACAAGCTAAATAAGCACAAGCAGAAAAGTGTTTTATACTGTCAAAACGAGCATCCACCATCCCATTAGCCGAGAAAAAAAAAAAAAAAAGCCTATGGCTCTCATGATCCGTAGAGAGGCGTATTCAAATTTCATCTAATACTTTGCTTCTCACAAATTGGGATTGACCTTCCATGGCTTATGGCAGCATATTTTGCTCAGGTCTTTATCAAAGGCCTGGTGATAGATCAGCTGTCATCCACCCGTTCCTCAGAATGTCTTTGTATTAAAGTAATGGTCCAGCAGAGCGGCCAGCCTGACAGGCAGGTTATTTATTTGCAATCTGGTAAAAGAACTGACAACTTCATTGTTTTAATTGTTCATTTTTCATGCGTTGATGCATTAGCTCACCCGAATCTTTGTGCCTTAGTCAGAGAATAAATATATGGGAGTCAGGGCATCAGAATGACTGGGTCCATCTTAAAGTTCAAGAAGCCAGGGATAGTCTTGGTGGCGACTGTGATTACCAGCGTCCCACAAGCATTTGGGATTTTTTTCGGTCTTATCTCTGTTGTGCATCTCTTTCCTCTCTTTCAGGAAGACCTATGATGTCAGCTACTGATCTGATTGTTTCTTGAAACAATGTTCCTTGTTCTCACAGACTGTTTAAGGAGAAAGACTGGAGTGGGCCTAGAGTCTCCATGTCTCAGTCAAAGTGCGGGCTGCCAGACAGAGGCCCCCAGACCTCCGCTATCAAGATATCAAGAGGAGACACAGCTCAGGTCAGAGCCTCTCAGAATCACCAGGAAGTTTTTTTGTTAAACAAACATGGCCTGGTCTCATTCTATGAGATTTGATTTTAATTCAGTGACTCTTTGGTGAGGACTAAGTATATATATTTCTAAAATCCTATGATCCTGGACGAGAAGCATTGAAGTAGAATTTAGATCGACACCCTCAATTTACAGATAAGATATCCTACAGATTGAATTTGCCCAAAGTCATAGCTATTTAGTAGCAGGGCTAAAACTAGAACCCAGAGATCCCACCCTCCGATCAACACCCATTTCATTTTCCACATCACATATCGTTCTCTAGGAGCTATCTGAGAGACACTTAGAAGAAGTTCTCCCAATAGCTCCTGAACACGCCATGTGTCGGGGCATAATATGGAGGTGATCACTCGCACTTACGGCTCATCTCAAATGCTGGTCTTTAGAGAGCTGAGGACATTCCCACAGGCCAATTATAAGCATGAAGGGGATTCCTATTAAGGTACTGGGTCCCAAATTATATTATTACTTTACTATTTTTTCTTCTCATTAAAATTGAGAGTGCCTCCAGGGCAGAGGAATTATTTTCAATGTGCCTCACATCTCACATAAATCAAGAACAAGCACATAAATGCCTGATGAAGGGAAGAAAGAAAGAAAGAAGAAAGAAAGAAAGAAAGAAAGAAAGAAAGAAAGAAAGAAAGAAAGAAAGAAAGAAGAAAGAAAGAAAGAAGAAAGAAAGAAAGAANNNGAAAGAAGAAAGAAAGAAAGAAAGAAAGAAAGAAAGAAAGAAAGAAAGAAAGAAAGAAAAAGGAAGGCAGGCAACCAAGCTTCTCTAGCCCAATATACACAACTGTGTGAAAGGCTGATCTTACACAAAAAGAGAACACTGGATCCCTATGTGACATGTTTATATGTTCTTTTGCTTATCAAAAAAGATATTTAACATTTATAATTATTTACAGGGTCCTGTGCCGATGATATAAAATTGAACAAGACTAAGATCTGTTTTCAAGAACCCAACAGACTAATTTAGGCAGACATGTGAAAAATTGATACAGAATAATCTGACAAATGCTACAAACATGTTAAAAAAAGGTTAAAGCATATTAAAGAAAATAGCTAAGCCATCACGAGGGAATTGGTGTCTCCTCAGAGAGGCAGCATTAGAACTGGGCCTAAAACAATGTGTAAGAATTCCTCAGTCAGAAAGAAGAGACTTAATGAGTCAAGTCTTAGACTGAAAGTGATAGGTACCTTTGCTTCATGGCTAGAGGGCAGAGTTTAGGAACAAGTCTGATGTCAAAGAGTTGTTGGCCCTTCAGAGTGAAGTGTGTTTACGTCACATTGAAGGTTTCATCTAGATGACCACAGAAGCATCACGGCCAGACTGTTGACAATGTGCAGATTGGATTAGAGGATGGGAGCCCAACTGGAGACCACTGCAGGCATCCTAACGAGACAAGAACCTGAATCAGACATCTGAAAAGTGATGGAAATGAGGAATTGTACCAAGATTTTTTTTTTCAGGTGGTTAGATAGAACTGGATGACAGATTGTTCATGAGATCAGAGGTAAGGCTCTGTCTGTTCCTAAACATTTCTTTCATTGCTTGTTGTTTGTTTGTTTTTGCCATAGGGTGTTTCTTTTGCAGAATGGTCTAATATTTTCACATTCTAATTACAAATGGGTTAAAAAATATTAGGACACTGACTTCAGAAGGCCATAGCAAACAAGCAAATCTGAAGGAGCATGCAGCCATTCTTAAGATTTTTGAAAACAGGCCTTTTCAGCTTACTTTGGCAATCACAGCACTGGCTGGAGAGGGCAGGCTGCCAGGGCAGTGGCGTCATAAGAGCTACAGAATGCAGATACTCTAGGGGCGCCCGATTGGAAAGCAGTGTGAGCATGTGGATCAGAAAAGAGAGATGATCCCAAGACACTGGGGCTGGGATAGGTCCTGGAAGCAAGTTCCACCTGGTTCATTTCTTTCAGGCTTTCTTTGTGAGTATATGCTTATATGGAGCACACTCCCTAAGGAAATATTCAGTGTTTCAGTGTTGAAGTCAAAGTGATGATGTTCCTTGTTGGAATGGACACCTTATGTACCGCTGTCAGCATGGTACACCACTAGGGCATTAATGATGGCTGCTGCCCTTTTGGGGAGCTTACCATTTACCAGATATGTGGGTAGTATTCATACATGGCTAGCAACAACATTTCCTCTTCATCAGTGCTCCAGATAAAAGACAAACAACAAGTCACAGTTCTAGAACTTCAATATTTCAGTTCAATGCTGATGGATTATCTTCATACCCACAGAAGAAATGTATCTATTCTGAAAACAAAGAGTTAATTTATTCCTGCCTGTTTTTCAATTTTCTCATGTGTTTTGTTCAGCTACAAAAAGGAGAAAATCAACAGCACAGTTAAACTTGTGAATTGTTGTTAGGAGGCTCCAACCTCTAGCAGATGTTCAGAATGCAGGAACTCAAGCTGAAGGAGAGAAAGACGTTTGCAGAAATAGGAGGTGAGAATGACCATGTATCAGGTACCAGAAATGAGCGTCTTGGAGGCCCGAGGAATGGGTCATTGTTAAAGAGCTGACATTTTCTCAGTACCTAAAATGTGCCAGACCTGTTCTAAGCCCTCTACTGTATCATCTCCTTTGATAACTGACACAACCTCATGAGGGAACAACTATTATTTTCATTTTATAGAAGAAACTAAGGAAGCTAATGTGAAGTCATTCACCTAAAGCTTGCACAGCCAGAGTCAGCATGGATAACTCAATGACGTTGTCTTAAACATGACATTATTCTTCTTCCCAGGAGTTACTTCATTACAAGGGAATATGAACATATACTACTGGTTTATGGATCCTTACAGAAGGACCTATGACCCATGTTCTCACCTCATTTCCCAGAATCGGGATAGTATAGTGAGAAAAAACCTGGACTGAGCCCTGGGAGTTATCAATTCCTAACCATGTTACTTTGGGGAAGTCACCTCCTCTCTGAATGCAGTATTGAATTTTGTCATTTCCATAGCTCTACTTAGTTTTAAATTTCAAATAAAGTTTATTATGAAAGTGATCAGTAAAACATCTCAAACGGTAGAAATCTGGTACATTCTACTTTAGCATGCATGTATAATAAGGTCGCTATGCTATATTCAAAACCATAGTAACTTATAAGTAGATTAGATCCTATAATTTTCTGTGCCAATTAGATATGAACCAATTAGATACTAAGCTTGAGATGCTATGTCACTAATCACTGCTTTTCTCCAGATCCAATTAGATACTAAGCTTGAGATGCTATGTCACTAATCACTGCTTTTCTCCAGATCCATAGGATTTAAAGGACAGGAGTGGTATACAGAAAGGAGAACACCCACGTCCAATTTACTGAATTAGTGGATGGCATTAATCATACATAATGTAAGAATTCTCCTTTGTAATAGTAACAAAAGGTATCCGTATTAACCACTTAGAGCTCACAGATTAGATGATGAGCAATATGGTGATTAGACAAAGAGGGGGCACTTACAGAGTAAGCTGGAAACCCTGGAAGACAAAATGTCCATGCTTCTGCTTAAGTGTGTTGATACTCCCTTAAATGCATATACAAGATAAAGTTTATAGAATCCAGGGCAGCATAATTAATCATAATTATTTCTTTTTTTTTCAGATTTGCTATTGGAAGAGAGGTAATGTTTTCTATTATCTTAGAGTGTTAATTTTGGGCATCAATGTAAAATGAATCCTTTATCAAAATTTTCTTCATATCAACATTAAGGTCAATGAATAACAAATGATATTCAAATATAGAATGAAACTTCTGCATCAATGATCAGCTCAAAAACTGACCTGATAAACAGATCTCTATTTGGCTATCCTGAATACTAGTCCCCTTTTATCACAACAGGAAAAATAAAGCATCAAAAATAGAAACACGAGGGAAGCACTTAATATTATTTTGGATGATACAATAAAATGAAATAACCGTAGTAGAGTAACTAGATTCTTGTCAGTTCAAATGATAAAATCATTGCCTTTAGGTCATGGCTTGTGAAAACAAATTCTTTTTCTTAAGACCAATGTTTTAAAGACAGATACAAATATCCACTCATAAACATCCACTGACATCTTCATTCACTCGATTTGTAGTATTAATTCAATGCTTACAATGTGGCAGCCACTGAGCTTACTTCGAAAAAACTCAAAGTTGATCAGATCTCAGAGTTTTCTTTATTTCAAAGTCATCACTTTGTCTGAAGTCCTTAAGGATAAGAACAACAAGATGTTTGAAGAAAATTGGCGCTTAACTTTTATGAATTGTTCATCTCAACTTCAGCGATGTGAATGCCAACTCTCCAAAACAAACTCCAATTCAATTAGTAATAAAATATTGCAACTCTCTGTGAAGCTCTTTCTCTTCCTAATGGCAGTTTGCTTGGTCCAAAGTAAAGGACTGAAACGAACAACTTCATTGTATCACTCTCTCCTTACATATTGTCCTGAATAAGTCACATTCCTTCTTAATAATTTGAAAGCATTTTCATTCGTGCCCTGGGAATGACTAGAAGAGCTTTTAATATTATGAAGTCTAGATCAAATCAATCCAGTCTAAATAGGGCATGGGACTAATGCTTCTTTAACCACCCCTCCTTCTGACCAATTATTCACAACTCTATTGGTGGCCTTGTTAGGAAATCCTTGACATCTATGATCAGAGGTTGCAGGCGCAGGCCACTTTCATACATTTTGCTGACAACCTTTGAACCAAGCTGCCAAGTGAAAGCTTACCATAGTCTTAAAATCCCAAATGGTGATTCATTGTTTGCAAACAGAGAGACAGATTACCATTGTTAACTTGACCTCAGCCTCTAACTCCGAGTCAAAAATGCTTGAAAACATGGGCATCTTAACTAGAGCAAGACATAAATCAAATTACCTTCAACACCACAAAGAAATGAATGGTTGGCATCTTAGGAACTGTGAAGTGCAGTGGGTTTTCCTTGGAAGATGAAGTTGAGACTGATGACAAAAGACCCCATTACTTAATTGAGTTTAATAAAATATGGAGGAACAAACTTTGCCACGGCTTCAAATAGTTTGATGAATAAATAGGGCAATCCCAAGAGCTTGCTCACCGCACAGCTCCTGGGAGTGAAGCTTTTCTAAGATTATGAGTGAGACAACAGAAGGGGACTATTCAGCAACATGAATAATGTTGTCTTAATGTCCTTGCTGCAGCCAAATCAAATTAGCGGGTTATATTGTCTTCATGGGTTTTCGTGCAGGCTTTAGAGCAAGGCAAAAGTAGAGAGAAGGAGTAAAAAGGCTGCTACAAGGGAGATCAGGGGAAAGAATTTGTTCCCGAAAAGACAAACAATTTTGGTAAGTGAAGGAGGTGTAGTGAGGTTAGGCAAGAGCTAAGGCCAGGCCAAACATGATCATCAAGTAAGGATTTTATGAGCATGTTAAATCTCATCATGTCACAAGTTAGACTGCAATTTTATTAAATGTCGGGTGAACTGAGTTGAGGCAGTGTGTATCCACAACTGAGGAAAAGGAAGACTTGGAAGTTCAAATAATAACAGATCATTATTGTTTTTGGGATATGACACCAGCTCTACTTTTTCCAGTGAGTTTTAACTAGAAACTGGAGGTAACAACTAACATGCATATATAATTTTTAAAAATGCTTATAAAATCCAGTTTTTAAAACCAGGCCACATTAAAATTGAATGTTGAACATGTCTATTATTAATGAGCTAACACCAATCCTGATATTTGAGATGGTTATATTTATTATTTACTTTCTGCTTTGGATCTGGGAGGGGAGAGAAGTCTGCATAACAGCCCGGAAATGTGAGACAATTCAGTATTATTGCTTTTGATATCTCCATAAAAGTTTTGACTTTGCAAAACACAAGCTTTTTGAAAATTGCTCTAGAATAAAAAGCACTTTTCTACACAAACAGCAAATAAGTTCTTCAGAGGATTCTACCAGAATGCTCTGGAAATCGGTGTTTCCAACAAAAGATGATACATCCCAGAAACACTAGAGACATTTCTCCTTTTAATAGTTTGCCAAAGTGTAAGCTCTTGTGAAATCTGAAGGTTT
Organism: Ursus maritimus; assembly: GCF_017311325.1. Classification (NCBI taxonomy): domain Eukaryota; kingdom Metazoa; phylum Chordata; class Mammalia; order Carnivora; family Ursidae; genus Ursus; species Ursus maritimus. Next base: position 92,675,339 of record NW_024426552.1, read on the forward strand.
TCAACATTGGCACAAGCTAGTTACTTAGAAACATATAAGCATTTCTTTGGGTTTCTGGAGAATGCAACTTAATAGAAAGTGGCATCCATGTGCACCTATGGATGCTAACAGCATGCGTACGCACCTGAGAACAATGGCAGGGCACATACTCATGGAAGGATACCAACACATTCATGTACCTCTTACCGAGACCTTATCAACCCGCTGCCAAAAGTGCTGGTTGAAACATGAAAAATTCAATAACTCACCTGGTTATTTTGCCTATGCTAACTAGTCTGATTTTTTTTTTCCTTTTGAATTAATTGAGCCGATCAGCCATTTTTTTGTGTTTTGGAATTGAGTTTGTATCATCTTCATTAGAAATATATAGCTTCTACTGCACTACTGGGTATTTACCCCAAAGATACAGAAGTAGTGAAGAGAAAGGCCAAATGCACCCAAATGTTCATAGCAGCATTGTCCACAATAGCTAAACTGTGGAAGCAGCCGAGATGCCCTTCAACAGACGAATGGATAAAGAAGATGTGGTCCATATATACAATGGAATATTACTCAGCCATCAGAAAGAACAATTACCCAACATTTGCAGCAACGTGGACAGGACTGGAGGAGATTATGCTAAGTGAAATAAGTCAAGCAGAGAAGGACAATTATCATATGGTTTCACTCATTTGTGGAACATAAGGAATAGCAGGGAGATGGGTAGGAGAAGGAAGGGAAGAATGAAGGGGGGATAAAAAGAAGGGATATGAAGCACGAGAGACTGTGGACTCTGGGAAACAAACAGAGTTTCAGAGGGGAGGGGGGTGGGTGGGATGGGCTAGGCTGGTGATGGGTATTAAGGAGGGCATGTATTGCATGGAGTGCTGGGTATTATACGCAAACAATGAATAAACTAAAGTATAAGAAACACTCACATTTGGGTATATGCTCATTAACTAGAATTTTATTCATTTTAAACTGTAGGAATCTATTTGACAGAAAAAAGAAAACAAACAAGGTGAAAAGTGAAAAGGTCCAAATGTGATGCCCCAAGAGTATGGGGTATGGGGTAGAACTGGGGTATGGGGTAGAATTGCTCTAGCTCCATAGTTACCTTTGGCAACCCAATCTGGGAGGCATCAGGATGTCCCTGGGGTGGACTGACAGTGTAACACATGCAGTGACAATTCAACCCTAAAAAGTCCATGTGGACAAGCTGAGAATGACAAATAACAGATCAACTTCCCTCCCTCCCCCCTCCTCTCTCTCTCTTTTCTTTCTCTCTTTCCCAAAAGCTCCTGTTTCTCTGTACTGCTTTAGTGCCTGGTGAATGAACCAACTCTGTTTCTAGGTATCTGGACATAAACTTTTCAACCACTGGAAAACTTTTTAATATTTAAAACTTTCCCCCCAATTATATGGAAAAGCATTTGACTCTCTGTCAAATTATTCCTTACCTCTCTAATACAGAGCATGGAAAATTTTATGCACAATGTCTGATTTGGAAAATATACAACAATTTCAAAATATTCAGGCCAAAGGTTATTATACACACTGATAAGAAATTACTACACACCTGGAATTTTATAATCCAAAATCACATGTTCAATGCAGAAAGTTACAGCACAAGGCAGAAATAAATTCAAATTTATCTACATAAATCTCTTTCCTTTCTGGTTTGTATAAATGCATTTTTATTAAATTATTATTTCTTACAATAACATTCTCACTCAGGAATTCATTCCATATACTTAACTCGTTTTTCACACACACAAAAAGCCATATCCATGTATATAACTAACTCATTTTTCCTGATTCATATGTATTTTTCTTTTCTAGCAATGCCATATTTTTCAAGTTTATATGTTGGCAGCTAATAATAACAATTCTGTCTCATTTCACCAACTTTATTTCAAATATATTAGTTAATAACTAAAAGTGGATTACATTGGGCAACCCCCAAATTTAGAGACCTCAAAATAAGAAATTATAGAGATACATAAGTCACCTGATTATTCTCTGGTTGGAGTAGGGAACAGAAGGAGGGAGCTGTTTCCTCAATTAGTACCGGTCAGAGTCCAACAAAATCCCATCCCCAGGAAAGCTGAAATGTGGATTAAAAACATTCTATTCTGAAGCTTGAAGTATGACTAACCAAAACCAAACCACACACACACACACACACACACACACACACACACACACACACAAATAGAGCAAACCACTAAACTGAAAGAAATAGTGATCCTCCTAGTACATCTAATGGTTCCTTGCCATTTTATTTTTCTACATCTGAAATTTCACATTTACACAGGAGCCAGGGATGCTTCACATAAGTAGGCATAGAAACCACCTATAAAATACTCTACGCTTGAAAATTTATCTCCCCGCCCACTATTCCCTAAATTATCCCCTTGAGAGAAACTCTCCTTTGAGTCTCTGAATGTTCTCTATTTATATGCACTCTCCCCACCCTGGAAGACATATTCGACTAACATTGAAGTGCAGAGTATCTCCCTTCCTGTGCAGATTACCCGGACAAAGCCAAACACAGCTAGAGGAGGGTGGAAGGAGGAAAGAAGTATTCAGATGGGAAAAATATAGCAGGGGGAGGGGAAGGAAAGTAGACAAGCCTCGCCTGCTTCGCAATTTTCCAAGGTGGGCTTGTCCCTTGATGGGATATTTTTGGGTCCTGTAGGATATATATGGCTATCACCAAAAGAACCAGTTTTCTGTCGGCGGAAAATGAACAAAACTGGTACAACAAAGTAGCCAACTTTTGTTGCAATTATTTTCAATCTGATACTTGGGTGTATACTTAACCTCGTAATAAAAATATTTTGTTAGGGAAAAAATACTTGACATTTCAATTCTGGGCATTTTGTTCTTTGCTAAAAACTGAGAGGAAAGGGAGGGTGTTGTCGTTCCGCATGGAGAGAAAAGAATGGGCAAACTGTGATAGTCTCTAAGGAAGAGGGAGAGAAACAGGCTTAGAAGGTGAAGTCAAATTCAGGTAAGAAACTTCAGCATGGCTCACTGAAGTTCTTTATCCTGAGGATCGTAACAGTGACGAAGCAGCAAGAATACTGTTCAAAGATTCATTGCCATCTATTCGTTCTCATCTATCATGTCTGCTCACTTCAATTTTCTGACAAAATGTTTTCAAACAATATAGACTATTGGGGAAAATATGAAATATTTATTTAGATCACTAGTTGATGGAAACTAATTATTTTTTTCTGCAACTATGAACAACTGGTTATCCTGCTTCCATCTTCTGATAAAAATCAGTATAATCATTTTCTCAAGTTCATTTTTTTCAATTTTCAATTTAGTTCACTGGTTGAGGTTATCATAGACCTGAACATTTTTAAACTACTGTTGAGTTACTATTTTTTCCTTTGACAAATTGACAAAGATTATAAGGTTTTACACACCTTGTGTTTGCCAGTGCCAGGGCTAGAGGCTTCACACATAGTGTGATTCTAAATCAGTGCCAGTTTTGTTGTGGTTGTGGTTGGGGTGGTTTTTGGAGATAGACTTCACTTGCAACGTCTATTAAAGTTGTAAACAAACAAGCCCTCAATTATGCAGCGAGAGGATTTAACTTAAGGAGGAACTCTCAGATCTGTGCAAAGAAAAAAATGCAAGAATGCTCACCACAGTATTTTTTAAATAGAAGAATACTGAAAATAATCTAAATTTCCATTTTTAGGGGATTTAGTAAACAAATCGTTTTAGAGGCTTACAAAAGAGTATTCCAAAGCCATATGGAAGAAAAGTCAGCTACGTGTGAACTGATAGGAGGAGATGTGTAGAATATTTAGTTTAGTAAATAAGTAAGCAAAACACAAAAATGTTTGGTGCAAGCATATTTGTGTAAAAATAAAACCTGAGGGGGGTTGGGGGGGGAGAACTGGCAGTGAAGCTTTCCACTCTACACTCTTCTGCACTATTATTTTTAAAAAATATTTCTACTTTTCATATCTTTATTATATATAAGATATATAAAACAATGAATTTGAGAGAAAAATAATAACACTGTAACATTTACCTTGTGTGTGTGTGTGTGTGTGTGTGTGTGTGTGTGTGTGTGTGTGTGTGTTCTGGCCCAGACCCACGCAGGGAAGAGGGAGCTATGGCCCTCTAGTGGAGAATTGCAACAATGCATTTCTCTCAGCGCTGCTTCATCCCACATTCTAAAGAAATCTCCACTTCTAAATTCATTTATGGGTGGAATCAACTAAAATTTTATATCAGGTAATATCACAAAATATACACATTTCAGTGCCCTTGAATTTAACTCTTCCTTTAAAAATTCTGGAAACATCATTTGATAAAATATTAACGTATGATGCATTTTCTGTGTGCGACGTAGCAGTACCCAGCTGCTCAGTTGCATTGCATGGGAAAAGTCTGAGCGTGTCTGTTTGCTGAGAAAGTATATTTGCTAGCATGGGTGCTTCAGTTACAGGAAAGGCTGACTTCTAATAATTATGAAAGCTTGCTGCTAATTAAAAACCAATCATTTGCTTATGCCAATCTCTAAACTAGGATCTATGTAGGCAACTGTCCTCCTCAAAACCGAATCACTGTAAGTGAATAATAAAGGTACTTATTTTCATGGGCTAATCTAAAACATTTCTAACAAGAGAAACTATTTCAACACTATATATGGCTGTGTCAACCGCCAAATTCCCTCAATCCAGTTGAAGGCGTGCAGAGTTTCCTGTCAACCTTTGCTCTGAAGCAGAACATTCTCCAACCCAACCACTGGGCTTGCTCCGTATTAAGTATTGGCTACCTTGGAAATGTACCGTCTCTCAGTGTAAAACTCCCCAAAGGGCAATTCAGATCACATTTAGAATTTCCTATTTACATTGCAACAGCCATGGCAGAAGTTTGAATGTCACAGTCCAAATCTGGCACCAAACGCTGAGTGTGTTCGGTGGATTCAGTTTCCAAATTCACGTCACATGGGCATGTTTTCATCAAGTGCAAGGAGGAGGGGGTGTCATGGGATAAGTTCATGTTATGAACTCTGGTCTTAAACTCTTTATCATCTTGAACAAGTAAACTAGTGTTTTTGCCCTTGCAAAGAAAGAATTCACCAGACTACCTCAACATAGTAAGCTTTTCTTTTAAATGCTTATGCAGAAACGCTATCAAGCAAGGACAGGCCACTATTATTTCCAGTTAAATCTCCCATATGAGAAAGGGAAACTCGGCTAGAACAGCCTAGCAAGGAGAGGCAATTCTTGAACAGGCAAACTTTTATTCTAGACAAGTAATGAAGGTTGCTAATAAGTTTTCTTTCCCAAGATGTGTCCATGTGATGGAGAAATGTATCAGGACACTGTTTTTATCTTCAGGTTTCTCTTTCTCCTCCTCCTTCTCCTTCTTCTTCTCCTTCCAAATATATGAATGTATAGGGGTAGATTTTTCAAAATAAATAATCAGATGTAATTTTAAACATTGTTCTGTGTACTTTGTTTTGCCTCTTCTTGGTTGTTACAAAGAGTGATCTGCAAGGAGAAAATGTGTCCTCCAACTGAATACAGCAACACACGTGCACACACCTTAATCCCCGGATCCCAAGTCCACCCAACTGAGGCGCACTTGAAAGAGCTCTTCCAGACCAAGCTGGGACATAAAACAGGCAGGACCGCTTCAGGTCACCATTTAGTGACTGGGTTGTCGAGTCCACATCCGCCCAAGGTTCCCGAGTTCAGCCGTCAACATTTATTTGCAGTAAATCATGATATGCCTAGCAATTTATTACAATCTAATGTTGAAATAACTTACTCTGACCCATCTATCTTGAAGTTAGTTTAAAAATAAAGTGTACTTAAAGGGAACGTGTATTATACACTTTCAGACTCGGAAAAAAAAAAGACTCATTATTTGGTCTTTACATAGTTAGGTAAAAAAATAACATAAGCATCCCTTAGCTAAGGCTGCCTTTGAAAATTCCTGAATTGGAGGCGTAAATTGCTTCCTTAATTTGCAAAGTGATAGAACTCATTCGGGGCTGGGACTATGTGCTACCAGCACAGGAAGCACAAGAATTCACAAATATACTTGAAGAGAAGAGACCTCTCACTCTGTGGAGGGTTCTCACTCAGGTAGAAGAAAATAAAATGTTGTTTGTTATTCACAGCCCACTGGGGTAGAAGTTTTTCCTCTTTCAAAATTTTAAATCTGTCGGAACACTTTGAACGAGTCATTTACTCTGGCTTTCGATAATACATTAGCATATCAGATTAGCATATTAGATTGAAACTACACTTGCCTAAAAAACGAGGATAGATCTTCCTAGAGACCCAAAATTCATCGCATAAATGTGTTTCAAGTGCCAAAACAGAGGAAAAGAGAAGAAACAGCTCTTGTTATACGCCAGCTTCAAAGATAGAAGCTGAGTGCTTCAGAATTCATATAAATTAAAATAATTATTATTTCTTTTTAAATCTTAGTGTGGCCTTATGTATTATTCAGTGCCATCTTGTTTGAATCCTCATTGCCATCCAGTTAAGAGAAATACTACTGCTGCCCTACCATTCGCAGTGGGCCCGGTAGTGTAATGAAGGGATTGGGGACCTGCAGTTGGGCAGATTTGGCTTCTATTTTAGCTCTCCAAAATGAAAGTGATGATGCTTTCCCTACATCATGCTGCCAGGTATTAGAGATGATGTTTAAACAACAGCTGGCCCAGGGCCTGGCACGGAGTTGGCAGCCAGAGCAGTGAGCAGTTTTACCCCTGAGGGGCAAGTGGGTAAGCGACAGGATGGAGGTCAAAGGCAACAGCCCAGAGCTGCCAGAGGAAACATGTAAAAGCTCCCAGAACTCACCCAGCTTACCCACGTCCTAAACCTTGGTTGTTCATTCAAGCACAAGGACTAATCCATTTCAGTGTTTCCCAGTCTTAGCTGATCTATAATCAGATTGTTCCCACAGGAAGGAGGGATTTAGGCAAGTTGCTCTTTATGTAGAAACTTAGTACGTAAGCATTTGAGAATTTATCACGAATGGTTCTTTTATATGTAACACGGCCAATCATGTCACTCCTCCGCACGAAGTCCGTCAGTAGCACCCCCACAGTGGCCCACGAGGCCCTATATAACAACCCTCTGCTTTTCTGATTTCATCTCGGTAGCTCTTCCTGTCTCTCCGCTCAGGCTGCAGCCCCTGGCCTCTCACTGCCCTGGAACTCTCACTTTGACTCAACTCTTGCCTTCTCCAGGAGATCCACCTCGACCACTCCTTACTGCTATCAGCTGTTTTGCCTATCCTGTGTTCCTGATTCCATTAACTTGACCTGTTCTACTTTGGTTTTTTTCCAATAGTACTTATCACCCATCGTGCTACAGATTATGCGTGTTTGGGGGTTTATTGTTTCTTACTAGTTTTCTCTCACTAGAATGTAAGCTCAAAGAGGGCAGTGCTCTTCGGCACTTTATGGGTACACACGAAGGGCTTTGATCAGTGCTTGGCCCTTACAAAAATGGGCATAGGACATTAATCGGCAATTCATGGAAGAACACACTTGAAAAGACAATGTATAAAAAGATGCAAAACCTCACTAGTAATCAGGGAGAGGCAAATAAAAATAATATTTCCTCTGAAAACCTGACACAAGTTAGACAACAGAGTAAGGCAACTACAGCTCCCCCATAACAGGTTCACCTACTTTGGACAGCAATTTGGCTTTAGTAAACAAAGTTGAAGATGCAGTGTCCCTTGCCCCAGCAAATCCACACCCAGTAGAAACCCCAGTAAACCCTGCCTCACGTGCACCAGGCGGCGGGCACAGAGATGTTTGCCGGAACACTGCTGGTAATGCAAAACACCTGGAAACAGCTCATGTGACTCCTGTTGGAGGGTGAAGAAAAAAGCTGCCCCACCTTCCCACAACAGGGGCCTTGTAAGCTCTCAGAAGGACACAGTCAACATCTACCAATACAAGCTAACTTCCAAAACAACAGTGGAGGGAGAAATCGGGATGCAGGTTGGGAAGCACAGTATGATGTTATTTGCCCATCAAAGGCTAAATGTTTGCAAGATGGTACTCTCTGCTGTTAGCTGATACATGATTAACTCCTTCACTCTGTGTAATGCTCTGAACTTTATGAAGCCCTTTCCTCCCTCATTGTGGAACATTCCCTCTCACCCTATTTCTGACTCTGCTCCAAGTTTGGATAAAGTTCAGTGATTCTGCCCCATTTACAAAGAATAGCCAGTTGTGTCTCTGAACTGTTTCTGCCTTGGTGTCACATAAACAGGCTTGCTTGAGTTGACTAGAGGGAGGGCTGCCCTAAATCTCCAAAGTTGCACACAATGTTTGCATTAAATAATCTAGGTCATTAGAGTTCAGCCATGACTTTTCTACAGGGCTGTTTGCATAGACTTTATCTTGTTCCATGTGACATATCTCCAGCAATAGACCATTTTAGTTGTTATTTGCAGATACGGCTCTCAATTTTGGAGGAAATAGAACCATAGTATGGTTCCCAAATGCTACATTATCAGAAAGAGAGTAAGATTTTTAGATATGATCTAAATATGTGAAGTTTTAAGTATAAAAACAGTTAACTCATACACTTTCTAGAATGCCAACAACTTCATTTGTTATTTGAAACAGGACAAAACAATGTATCAGTTTTTAAATGTTCATTAAATCCTCCCATTTTTTTTTTTCCTTTTGAAACACTCCAATTTTTTGTTAAATGCCTTACTTACGATGGAAATGACCAAGAAGCTCCCTGGATCCCAGCATAAATTCTTCTCTCTTTAGATGGGAACACGTCCCTTTTACAGTAAATGTTGACAAAATGAGATTAGGGTGCTCCTAGACAAAACAGTTATAAAGAAGCGGTTTGTGTGTATTCTTCAATTTCATCTAAACCCCTTCCCTCACTGTAACTCCTGGTAACAATGATTCTCACCTGACTTTCTCTAAATTTCTTGTTAGACAGCTTGGTGTCAGGGGTTATTAATTTGAGTCCATGAGTTAATAGTTAATCTCAGTGGTTTCATGATCTCTCTGGAGTTATTAGTAAAAATGAATGTGCACATATGTTTTTCTAGGAAGAATTTCCATAGCTTTTGATAGATCCTCTAAGATGTTGAGTACCCAAAAAAGTTTAAAAATTATGTTTTACAAATTGGGCATTGTTTCCAGCTGTGGTTTTCACAGAGTGCAGAACATGACGATTCCTTGGGTCACTCTCTGAGAGGTACTGATTCACAGGACCTGGGGTAAGATTCAGGAATCTGCATTTTTAAAAAGTACTTCAATAGATCTTGATGACACTGATTCAAAAGATGACACTGATCCACAGAATAAAATTTAGAGTTTTATGGTCTTTGTCCCTAACTAATCTTTCTACTTTTATTTTGTCCATTACTCATGCTGCCCTACAAAACACAAATCATTCTTCCACTTACTTACTCTTGTGTTCAAAGAATAGCTATTAGATTCACTACAGGGACCCTGTGCGGTACTTCTAAGATGCCATGGTTGACAAATAGTCTAGTCACAAGAAACAACCAGCTTTTCTTTACATTTTGTCTCCTCCTCCTTCACCAGGTAAGTGCCTATTAATCCTGCGAGATCCAGTTCAAAGACTACTTGTGCAAACATTCTAGATCCTTTGAGACAGAGTTCTTGTTTTTTTTCCCCCCTTTGTTGGATTCGCAGCATTTTTTTCAAACATTAATTATACTTTTGTGCCATTATTTTTTCTGGTTCCTGGTTTCTGTGCTTCTCCTGGTCAAGAACCACGTAGAAGTCTTAAACATATCCATCCTGCTCTCTTCTGTTCCAATGCAAAATTTCCAACAATATTTCCGAATGGATGAGAAAAATACCATGTTTTCTTCCCTACCAAGAGTAATACACATTTTAGTATGATACTCTTGAAACCCTAAAAGCAATGAGAAGAAAAAGTAAAGCATTCCTGTGGTCAGAATCCTAAACACAATGCTATGCTATGGGGCAAGATACTTGGGTTGGAGAATCTCATTAAATAGGGCAACATATCTGAAGAACTAGCCCCCAGGAGAGTCTCTTACTATACAGAAGGGTGGGAATATATCTAGGCATTGGCCTTGTGACCAGAACATGCTTCAGCTCAGAGTGAGTATTGTTATCCACCCCAGAGCTAGTTCTCCTACCAGACAATCTTAAAGATATCATCACCAGTGGAGACACTTGGAATTTCATTAGATTTAGAAGGAAACTACAAGGAAAAACCAAGAGTCCATCTAAAGTTGATTTTATCCTTAATATCTTTGAGAAAATCTATGAGTTGCAAGGGAATAAAGCAGCATTTTCTGAATCTTGGATGCAGTGACAGCAGTGAGGGTCAAGCTAGAGAGAGCATGCCTGGTAGAGAAAATTCATGTGGGTGACATCTAATTATTCTTCTATTAATTCAGCAGCTGTCTTTAAGCACTCCTTTCAGAGCCAGGGATTTTAAAAATATACAATTAAAACATGATTTGGGCTCCAAATTCATGCCTAAATATATTTGCGAGCTTGGTATTTTTGAAGTATTTTATATGTTCCTAAGAAAAAGCCACAGTACAAGTAATTTCTATACCCTCAGTACTTTTACTCTGTGTATGTTGTGACATTTGTAAGCTTTAGAATTGTTGTGAAAGCATACTTCACATTAGTAGAAATATATCTTCAAGCATGGCACTTCAAGTGATGTACTTTTTGAATTCAGGCATCTTTTAAATTCTTGATCTTTAGTCAGTTTGAAGCCCTTCATTGCTGAATAGGGTGTTTTCTTCATGTGTTGAGATACTGGCTGTCCAGGCTTTGTATAGATGTATTTATACATATAGAGAAGAAAACACACAGATACAAATTACTTAAGTACAAGACGTGTCCATAGTTATAAATACGAGTTGAGGTTGCCATCCACAATTTTCCTTAACAGGTAGATATGTTTTCATTTTTAAATTAAACATGCACTTACAATGAAACCCATGTTTAAAAATGGGAATATTTCATATAAAAATTCTGATTTCTGGACTTTTCTTAAAAATCCGAAGTCCTGGCAGCTTGGGGTCAACCTCCTTGCATGACCACAGTTAGTGGAGTTAGGAAGCAGCTCAGTGGTCGACCCCCGTGACAGGGCAGGGAATCTTCCTACCATTCCAGTATTCCTTAATATTTTTAGACACCGGAGGACTTTCACATTTTTAACTTCTCTTCTTAAAACTGCACTTTTATGTCAGAAAAAGTGGCCCTCTGTATAATATCCACTCATATCAGACTGCTGTTCTGGTATGCTCCAATAATCCCAAAAGGCTGAAAGATTTATTCTTGATTGATTATAGCATTTCCATTAGGTGGAGTTAAAGAGGCAAGAAAGCGTTGACACAGCAGTTGATGGGAATGGGAAGCCTCACAGCTGTTCTGCTTCTTCCTTCCCAGGGGCAGCTCCCGGGTGCTGAGCGACCATATTCATGGGAAGTCCTGGGACCTTTCTCTTGCATCTTTCTTTGGAATTTTTTTTCAGCAGCCAGGAGCAGGTGCTGCTAAATTTAACTCTATTAGGAAAATATGTGTTAATCCACCTCAAGACAGGTATGATTGTAGCAGCTGTTCCCAAGCTTTAGCAAACATCGAAATCTCCTGAAGGGCTTATTAAAACACAGAGTTCCAGGGCCCAGGGTTTCTGACTTAGTATATGGGATGGAGCCGAAGAATTTGCATTTCTAACAAGTTCCCCAGGGATGTTGATGCTACCGGTCTGAGGACCTCAGTTTGAGATCCACTTGCCTATAGATGCCTATAGGGAATTTTTCAGATTCCTCTGAACACTGTAAATGCCAGATTGATGCAGAAAAGGTCAGTGAAGGTAGCATCTCCTAGCAAACATCTTGATGACATTCACTAGGCAGAAGCTGAACCCTTCATGAATTATGCAGAGTAGTTAGAATCATACCTATACCAACCAGCTCTATGTTGTCATTCTACTGCCCTACCACCTATGATAATCCACAGAGTAGCTGTGGGGTTGTAACTGAGGACAAATGAAGGAGAAAAACAGAGACGATGCTTAGATGATTATCATTTGCTTTTTTCTAAGAGACCATTTCTTTTGATATAGTTTTTAATTGAAGGGGATCCTTAAAACCACACGGTGGCAGTGTAATCACATGAGTGACACTTGTCATGCTGCCGGAGTTGGGTTCTGAACCCAGTACACATTAAGAGATAATTCTGAAAGCTAAGCATCTGCGGCTTTGGCTTACCAATTATTGGCCCGTAAAGTGTAAATGACAAGTTGTAGTCAGATACCTCTACAAAAAGCCTCCGTCGGAGCTTTCAATGTTTTTACAATGCCTCAGACAGAATACATTTTTCCCCTCTGCCGTTTCGTAGTGTGAAAACAACTTCACACGAACAAGCAACAGATCATCTCATGCATGAGCTATGTAACAAATTCAATCCAAAATAACTCCTGCTTCAGTTTAGCAAATTACTGTGTGATAGCAAATTCGCTTCTAGACTCTAATCATTTTTGAAAAGTGAATTTGTTTTTTCTCTAGCATTGCTTAATTTTAGATATGTGCATGTCTATATGCTTCTTACAACTGCGTAAAATTGAACTTCCCTAAATTTGCTTACTAGAGTGTCTACTCGGACCTTTTCTTTCTGCAGTGAGATTTCAAAATGACAATAAGTCTTTGCTGCATTTTAATTTGGCTTGTTGGCTATTAACCTGTACTTTACAAACTATATAACTTCAATAGAACATAAGGAGTAGTGGATTCTTAGGATAACAGGGTCCTGGCAAAATGAAGGACATATTTCTGTATTCTGTTCCCTGTCCTGAAACAAAATATTCTGTACGGTCATCAGAAATGGCAGGTTCCTGGTGATGGTGGAGTGGGGGTTTGGGGGATGACTTAGTATTAAATATCAAAAATGTTTCCTTATGTGCATCTTGATATGGTGCTTCTGGTCACCTGAGCAATGGGAACAGTCAAGTAAGAGATTGCAAATGTGATAGATATGGGTGTCAGCAGAAGGGAACAAAGAACCTAGAAACTGCCCATGCAACATGGGGTACAGTTTCAGTTTGCTGATGAAATATGCCTTTGCCAACAATGACAGGACCTAAAATCATTGGCAGCCAGACTGGAGTGGGAAAGGAGGAAACATGACTTTTTCCCCAAACCATCCCCACCCAACCTCCTGACTATGTTCAGACTTCTCCCACCACCGCAGACATCCTGCTTCTGGTTTTAGCTGCTAACCTTACATTTTGGATCAAAGAATACCCTCTGGGCATTCTAAATCAGACAAAATACTCTCTGGGAAGTACACTGTGACTGGGATTGTCCCAAATGCAGGGCTCTGATGGGAAAGGTGTTTTAACCTTAGAGAAAGACAAGACTCAAGGTCCAAACTGATCTTCCCAAATGCAGACTAGAGAAGTCGTTAAAAATGTTATTTTGAGGCTGTAGCTGTTGCTCTAATGTGGGTAACCTGCGCTGCACTTTATTGCCACATGTGTTAGGTGGAATGGGAGCTCAGAGAGCCCGCCAGCACCGCAGGGCTTCCCAGTACGCCACAGTGTCTACAGTTGCAGAGGCTACAACTCCCCGGGTCCTCGTTGTGATTGATGGGCTGCACGCAGTGCGCGGAATTTCTGATTTGCCCCACATCATTTGAGTTTTTAACCTGCTCTTCTCGTTCAGCTACTCCATATTCAGCCAGCTTCTTCCATATAGGTGTCCAAGTTTTAGTCTATTCCAGAATCTCAAGATTAAGTTTTTCAAGGACAGATTGCAAGATTTGGAGAAATCACACCCTACAAAACAATCAGTCTTGTGCATGCATTCAGCCATATGTGGAGCCATGCCTGTAGGTACGAGGTCGGTATTATTATACCCACTTTGGATATAAAGAAAACTGAAGCTTAAGAAAGACCGAGTAACTTGTCCATAGATTACAGTCACTAAGTGGTAGTGCTGGGATTCCTACTCAGGTTGGTTTGGTAACTCTAAGGCCTATGCTTTTAATCATTAACAAGATTGGAAGGACTCAGTCATTATACTTGCTACCTTCAGAAAAGTTATTCCTTCTCTCCTACCTGCTCCTTCCATGTGAGGACTACAGAACAAATAAGTATAGAATACATGTGGTTTATAAAAAGTAGATTCTTTCTCCATGTAAATGGTACTTATTTTTAAAAATACTGACACATATGTTAACACTTAAAAAATATTCCATGTAATATTTATATGCATAATATGTCCTAGCAATATGATGTTGGATAGTTATAATTTTTTCAAAGTGCAATTACAAGGATTACTATATGAGCTATAAGTCTTCTTGACAATTCAATCGGGCTTCAAAATTTCGAAAAAAAGTTTAACTTGCCTCCTTGATTGATTTTTTTCATTATTTATACCCTGACTATTTTAAAAAAAAAGAAGTTTTAAAATAACTTTCAAAAAGGAGAGAGTTATAAAATGGACTCATTAAAGCAAGAATGAAAGAATAAGAAGCATGCAATAAAAGGACAAGAGAGTTGTGCCCAAAATCTTGGATTCAAGAAAATAACAGTAAACAGACATGCTTTATTCATGAGTTCCCAGATAGCTAAAGCAAAGACAAATGAACAAATAAAAATATAGTTCTGTAACTGATAAAAAAGAATGCTAAGTTTTTAGAAAAGCCACTTATTTTTGTACTATTAAGCTTAAAGTGTTTTGACTTGTGTATGTGGTATGAGGTAGGAGTAAAGATTCTTTCTCCCCATATGATTATTCAGGAGATCCAGTGCCATGACCATTGCGTGTTCACTGCGTAGGGTGATCGTTCTCGTAAATCAATTGACTCTGTATGAAAGGGTCATTTTTCTGAGCATTTTATTATGTTCTGTTGGACTGTTCCTCTATGTCAAACCAATACTATCTTAATTACTATAGCTTTTATCTAGTAATGAAAGGTTTCCAACTCTATTCTTATTCTTCAAGATTGTCTTGGCATTTTTAGATCTTTACTTTTCCAAATGCATTTTACAGTCAGCTTGCCAATTCAAAAAAAAAAAAAAAAGCAGAGATTCTGATTCTGACTGAGTTGGTATTGTAAATCTGCCAATCCATGGCCGTGGTATATGCCATCATTATTTAGCTTTTTAAGTTTCTCTCAATAATATTTTGTAGTTTTAAGTTCGAGGCATTATACATCTTGCATCTAAGTTATTTTTTGATATTTGATATTCTCTAATGCACATGGTATCTTTTTAAAAATCTTTTTAAAAAATTATATTTGTTTCTGGTATGTAGATATGCAATTAGTCTGTTCATTGATATAGTATCCAGAGACCTTGCTAGGGTTACCTATCTGTTCTAACAGCAGACAAATTCTTTTGTTTCCTAGACACATAATCAAGCCGTCTAGAAACAATGGCAGTTTTGTATCTTTGTTTCAGTAAGTCTTTTTCTTGACTTATTACACTATATAGGACTTCAACTTCTATATTGTAAAGAAGTGGTGATAGCAGTGTCCTTTTCTTGTTTTCTCAATTGAAGGGGGTACTTTTAGCATTTTACCACAAAGCATGATGTTTGCTGTATACATTTGTATATATTTTTAAAAATCAGATATTTAAAAATAGGTAGTTCTTTTCCTCATTTGCTAAAAGTATACTTGGTATGTGTGTATGCCTGTGTGTGTATTTTATTACAATGAGTATCAAATTAATTATGTACTATTCTGTGTACATTAACATGATCATATAATTTTGTCCTATTTTTTCCTAATACTATAGTGTACTACACTGATTTTCAATTGCAAATTTACTTTTGATTCTTGTTATGAACTTCCTTGGGCAAGATATATTATCATATATATATGTGTATATATATACACATATATATATCACTAAACAGATTGTAGATTTAAATGTGAAAGATTACAGAATAAAGATTTTAGGAAAACACATAAGCAAATTTATACATGAGCTTGAGTAAGCAAAGACTTCTTAAGCAAGGTTCAGAAAAAAAAAAGGATGACAAATTAAACCATATTAAAATTAAGAACCTCTGTTCATTGAAAAACATTGTTAAAAGAGTGCAACCGTATGCCACCACGTGGGAGAAGATATTTATAATACATATAGCCTACCAAGGACCATATTCAAAATATGGAAAGAAATTCTACAGGCCAATATAATAAAAGGCAGGCAACCCACTTAAAAATTGGGCCCAATACTAGAATAGAGATTCACAAAAGAGAAAATCCAAATGACAATAAATATATGAAAAAGGAATCAGTATCATTAATGATCAGAGGAGTGCAAATTAAAATCACAATGAGGTTCCATCATACACAATCCTGGAATGATGGAAATGGAATCCACAGTCTCAGGTATTCTCAAGGATAGAGCACCTAGAGTATTACAAAAGTGGAAATTATTATAAGCACTTTGTCAAACTCTTCAGTACTACCTCACTAGAGGTAAATGTCCATATAAGATGCAGGAATTCCACCACGAGGTATATAGTTAAGAGAAATGCATAGTATCCTTACAAAATATATGAAGGAATGCTCAAGCAGCACTAGTCATATTAGCCACAAATTGACAACTATTCCAGTAGCCACTGTGGTAGCCAGCCTGTGAGATGGTCTGCTATGATCCCTGCCTTCTGATAGTCACACCCTCTTGGAATCTCCTCTCACATTGTAACAGGGCTAGTCTGTGTGACCAACAGACTATGGCAGAAGTGATGGCATGTGGCTTCTCAGATTCCTTATCAAAGCCTGGAGCTTCTCACCTTCTCTCTTCCCCTCCAATCCCCTCTTCTGACCTACTCTTCTGTCCTTCTTCCTCCCACCTCCTTCTCCCACCCTCCCTTCCGCTCCCCCCCCCTGCGCCTTTCTCATCAATGTCTTGGGGAAGCCGGCTGCCCTATCATGAGAAATGCTATGAAGAGAGGTGTGGTGAGGAACTGAAGCCTTCTGCCAACAGACACGTAAGTGAACTTGGAAGCAGATCGCCTCAGTCAAATCTTCAGAAATTGAGCCTGGCTGGTGGTTTAAACACAATCTCATGAAAGTCTCTGAGCCAGAGTCCCCAGTGAAGCTGCTCCCAGGTTCCCGAACCTCAGAAACTGTGTGAGATAATGTTTGTTTTTCAAGGTGCAAATTGTTACAAATTGAGGTAATTTGTTATGCAGCAATAGATAACTAATACATCCATCAACAAGAGGATGGAAAATTGTAGAATAATCATAAAGTAAAATACTAAACAGCAATGCGAATAAACAAACTGCAAGTATATGCGATGTTATAGATGAATCTCGCAAACATATTTAGTAAAAGAAACCAGATACTAAAGAGTACATACATTTTCATCTCATTTGCATGAAGTTCAAAAGCTGACAAAACAAATCTATGGTCATAGAAGCCAAGATAGTGGTTACTCTTCTATGAGGCACAAAGGGGCTACTAGGAATGTCAATAATGCTTTAGTTCTTGGTCTGAGTAGTGTTGACATGGATGTGTTCATTTGGAAAATTTATCATTCTGAATACTTCCTATTCACTTACATTTTTAAATGTATGTTATAATTAAACAGTTTAGTTAGATTAAAAGGTAATGTATTGTGATTTCAGTATGAGCGTCTCAGAACAATATAATGAACTGTTTTTTGATATTAGTCTCTTAAAAGTACAGAATCACTTTACATGTTGTCATTTCTGATACTGATTCTTGATAAAAACCAAGCACAAAATAGTGAATCACGTACCATGAAGATGATTCTCTATGGAATTAAATTAATGTGGTCCTGGTATATAGTTTTCTAATAATCAAATTTAATTTTGAGATAAGCTTAGCAGTGTTTCTCAAACTTTAATATGCATAAGAAATACCTAGGGGATTGGCTTAAAATGGAAACGCACTGCCTCTATACCCAGAGAGTCTGATTCAGCAAGAATGACAAAGGGCCATGAATTCGTATTTTTAACAGATATTCCAGTGAAACACTTCGCAAAATACTGCAATAAAATTGTACAGGTGTTTTTTGCAAACCTTGGGACATACTTGTATTTCTGAATTTCAAAGAGAAACTAGTTTAACTGCAAATACACATGGGTATTTGATGCCTAAAAAAAAAATCCTCAAAATGGGGAAGGCAGAAATTAAAGTCTGAATATAAGAGCTCATATTTTAAATGCTTTTGGAGAATAAAAATGATATGAATTAAAAAGAATCACAAATATTTTACTGATTCTAATATATAACTTCTGTTGCATGAGAGGGGTGATATCTGTAAAAGATATGCACCTGTTGTACAATTAAATGTCACTCTACTGTGAACATTCCTCCTGCCCAAAACACCCACACTTAAGTTGCACTCCGAATAGCCAAGTCTGAATCTTCAGTTAACAAAAACAAGTTAGAAACCCCACAAATTTCAGTAAGACCACAGTGCTTGCTTAGAAGCTTATCTGTCCCTATGTTGTGCCCCTCAATAGAGTCTGAAAATCTTTCCTTGGTAGTGGAAATGACTCTGGCATGGAAATCATGTGAGTTTGACTTGGGGAGAAGAATAAGCAATAGTTCTCAAAGGACAAATATCCAAATAACCTGTTTTCATGCAAATATACTCATAACAAACAAAGCAAGGCAAAAGGAATCCTGAAGACATAAGATGTGTAGGCAGAATTATTTATAAACTGTATTATTCTGAAACTGCCCAAGAGGCATCAGCAAGTCTTTAAAGGTCCCTTATGATCGCTGTTAGAAGTACTGCTGGAAATAACATACAGCAGTAATAAACCATAGGTAGCTACAGAAACAGGCATACCATTTACTTTACCAAATGGGGTTTATTTTTCCTGTGTAGTCTCCTCTTAATAATATGAGCCCCAAAGTGAGGTCTGTGTCGAGATTTATGAAGTCGGTGAAAATGGGGGAGGTCCCGGTCCTTGTGTATGCCAGCAACTCTATAATCATGCAACAGCTTGCTGGGCAGGGGAGGGGGCTACCTCTGTGTTCTGTGCGTTAGCTAGGCCTGATGGTGCTTATTAAATTCTTAATGGGGATGACAACCCTGCAACTGATGGAGGGTTATAAATGCAGCTACCTCAGGTGCAAATTATGGGCCAGACTTTGAGGTCCCTGTTGCTGAGGCTATGGATTTTTCTATTAGAACTACCACATGAAGGGATGTATAAACACGCTTATTAACATCTTCACCCTCTATAGAGTAACTATTTGGCCCCAGTGAGGCAGGTAGTATCTCCTCCTCTGTTCAGTAACCTTTAGAATGATCAGTAATCAAAGCAGTGCCCCAGAGTGCCAAAGAATAACAAGGATGCTAACTAGCATCGTGGCAGAAGCGGAATCGCAAGTATGTATATACATACAGACATTTACACACGTACATACATATGCATATGTGTATCCATATTTATACACATGCATTTGTATACAGATGAATACACATGTATATCCACACACATACATGCACACACATCTATATACACATATATACGAAAGAAAAAAATGAAGAAACACTTTCAGAACAGGCTATTTTAAAAATCAAGACTCCATTAAATAGAGAAATTATGTCTATATTAAACCAAGGTTGAAATGTAGTAACTAGTGTAAAAAGGCAATATGGAACCATCTGGTATTTTCCTCAAATGCTAACTTCATGAGGGCTATAGATAATTCAAAACCTGACATCTCGATTTTGGCCAATGGAGTATACCATGAGTAAAAGAGTCAGTGTAATCCGGTATATGAGGGGCTATTAACACTGCTCCTCACAATCTGAGAAAGCAATTGCCATTGATTAATTGCAAAAATGTCCCCGATTCTGCCCCCAGCCATGTACCCCTGCTGTTTGCAATGTGACATTCAGCTCCTTTCTTCAAGTACTGGAGTTCATTTCTCCACCCCTTGCATTTCAGCTGGCTTTGTGACTTGCTTTGGCCAGTAGACTGCAGCAGAGGTGACAGCATGCCAGCTCTGAGGTTAGTCCTGAGAGGCCATCTTGGCCCATCCAGCCACAGCTGACCTGCCAACTGACCACAGACACAGGAGAGTCCAGCTAGGTCTGGCTCAGACCAGCACAACTGCCCAGTCTACCCACGCATGGACTCATGAGACACAATAGTCACTGTTTTGTGTCATTAAATTTTAAGGCAACGTCCTACACAGCAATAGCTACACAATCTTGGCTGACATTATGGTGAATAATTAATGCTCTAAATAAAAGATATTTTTTTACATTCCTTTTTGGTCATAGATTATAGTCATTTTTACTACTTTTGCTAAGTCACGTGAGATGCAGTTCTCAGTACTTCATACAACTACTACAATTAATGACTTTAAAAATCCAGATTTTTGGTATAGCCTGTTACCTAAATAGGAGATCTGAGTCTAACCACAGTCTTGTCATTGAGCCTCTGCATTAAAAAGATAGTTCAAAGGATCAGCACCATTACAGGAAAGTGGTGGGAGTAGTAAGGGATCCAGGCATGGGGTGACGGGATCCAGATGAAAAGTGAGGTGCCTCATGAATAGGCAAACTCTCTGGTAACTTTTCATCCTCAATTGGCACTTTGAACTCAAATCAACCTCAAAAGCTCAAGATGAAATGCATTCAGAAAAATGGCTCGTATCTTTAAGTCATCAGGAACAGGGACCAGCTGGGACGCTGGCCCCAGGATGCTCTTTTGTATGTGAGCAAAGACAAACATCCTAATAGTCTTTCTTCCTAAAAACCGAAACTTAACTACTGAACAGACTGTTCCTGGGCAAAGGAATCTGAAAATAACCTAGTATCCACTCGGTTACAGTATTTAGAATTCAAATGAGAAAAGAAACCATGTACCTTTAAACATGGGCTCTCCAAAAACACTGGTGATCACAACATATTGGTGACCATAACGTATTCTCCAACTTGGAAGAGACTGGAAAATAATACCAAGACAAAAACATTCTATTCCCTTAGCCCTGCAGAGCGACTCTTTTGGCCCAGGGGTGGCTTCCACATGAACTCTTTTCATGAAGACAGAGGCAGCAGTGGAAAAAGTCACAGATCTTACTACTTTTAACGACAGTCACATGTGTTTCCAAGGCCTTGTCCGCAAATACCAGCATCACTAGTTGCAAAGAAACACAAAATTTAAATGAGAGTAGATTTCACACATGAGGCAACAGGCAGCTTTACATTTGGATATGACATTCAGAGCTATGTTAAAATACTACTTTGCATACAGATTATTGAATGCTTTGTCTTGGAAACCAATTCATGTTCTGTATGCCAGGACCCAGGGAGAACTGGCGATGCTGACTGGCAGAGTCCTTCCTTTACGTTACAGAATTCCAAGAAGAGATACAATTTCCCCCAAAACATTTTTTTATGAAGAAAGGAAACTGGTAAACCTTTGGGGATTGAGTTACAACACCTACAATGAAAGTAATAACCCTTTGAAAGATGTACAAGTTTTCCCCAAATTGGTAGTGAAATAACTAGAAATTTGCACATTCATCCTAAAAAACAAAGCACAGTTCACCAGATTATCTTTTTTTAAAGACTTAAAGTTCTTGGAAAGCGATGTCTGAATACTCAAAAAAAATTAATTGTCGTAATAAGTTACTAATTATTGAGGATCTGTCATGTGAAAATCTGTATAGCTATTTTTCTACAGTAACCTCACAACAATCCATCCACAGAGATATTATTGTTATTCCAATTTGAAACATAAGGAAAATGATGTATAATTCACCAGAGGTCCCATTAGAAACACATTACTGATTTAAATAAACAGTTTTGAATTAAACTATTCTAATGTGGTTTTTTTGTTTCCTTCCACATTCATCATCATTCATATTTTGCTGGCTCTATGAATACATCAAAATCAGAATCATTTAAGAACCAAACAGACTCCTCTAGACGTTTCTCATATTTCCCTTCTTTCTTTTCTGTGACCTCACAGTTCTCAAAATTGCTCTATTCTTCATTTAGATAACTGATATTTTTATCTTTCTTCTTATTTCCAAGCTCTTTCTGAGCTAAATTTCATACACTCCATGAAAATAACATATACATATTGGACAGTGACTGACATGCCTCTGATTGGTCCTGCAGTTAGTAAACTATGTTACCCAAGGTTCCAGAGGTAACCTGCCTTCTTTGAGGACATCCATCTGTACCAGTCTTCTTTACCAGCATGCGTGTTGCCATCACTTCTCATTCAATTATTGTTAAAGACACTTCAGTTAACGTTTATGTGTACGTGTTTTCATAAATAAGAACTTAAGGTTAGTGAAGACGGCAGTGGGCTTTACATTATGTGTTATTTTCATAGCAGATACATTGTAATTCAGATAACTAAAAACCACTCACACTCTTTGACCTCAAAGCTGACATGTAATTAATCTTTAATGAGTTATTAACATTCTTTGCAGTTTTATAAGGCCTTGCTAAGGATTAATAAAATTATTAAAATTTGAAAAATTAGTCCTGAACAGATGAGTGGGATATTTTACTATCTTGTCAGGTGGGTAACGCACTTGAATACTAAGTGTCTGGGAAAGTGCCACTTTACGAAGGGTGGCTCTTACAAACATTTGCATGGCACTCTTACTCTATTCATTATCTGACGCATAGTCCTCTCATATGTTTTCAACCACAACTGTCTTACTTTTAATTTTAAAAATCTAAAACAGAAGAGAAAAAAGTATAGAAAATCCAAGAGAGTACAATATTAAGACTGTGCATTAAATACCACGAAGAACACATAATTCAAGATTGATGGCAGTAAAAATGTAAGAGACTAAATATAATTGGAGTTGGCTTCTTTAACGTTTCAACAGCACTGTGATATTGAAGTGGACATTATTGTTTCCTTTTAGGGAATTTTCCAAGTTTGAACAAGATAACAGATGTGAAAAATGTTTTGTAAAGCATAAGACATTAAGCAGTTGTTATCATGATATGACTACTAGAGACGTAAATCAGACTGCTTGATCACATAATTTAAATTATAGACCTTCCCTATAGAAATGCAAGCTTCTAAGTCTACCCTATATGGGGTAAGGTAGTCGACACTACCATTTTGTAGTCTCTCAAATTTAAATTAAAATTCAAGAACATCCGGTGAAATCCACAACGGAAATACTTCAGAGTCTACAATATAATGAATATAATTCCCTGGTAATAGCTAATACACATTATCCTTGTGGGAATACATAGGCAATTTCAAGGATATTATGGAACTTCTTCCCTAACATTTGAAAAGTTTCAGAGTCAGCTTCCCAAACACATTAATTATGTGGAGACTCTCACTAAGGTAGACTTCCAGGAAGTCTGAGCTCTTGGCTGTTGTGCTAAAGTGAGGCACATTAAGTGGTCTGCAGGCTTCCTTCTCTTTCTTCTCTACATTCAGACAATTGATTAATGATGGCACAAGAACACAGTTAGTAAGATCGACTGTATCTTAAAATAGCAGAAGGATTCTTTTCCCCAGCTTCTTGGGCCTGTCATCTTTATTATAGAAAAAAGCAAATACGGGACATCTCAGACTGAGCCTCACCATTGTCTCTGAAGCCAGCGGGTGTAATTTATCCCAACTCAGAAATAACTATTATGATCAATCAGGCATTTAAAATTGAGCCACTTTAGACTGTTTGAAAATTGATTAATATATATATTTCATTTGATTTTCTCTTAATCTTCTATCTCCTTTTGGGCCCAAGAGATAGAAATTATTCATAATGTAGTCACAGACACTTTCCTCTAGTGTGGTCCTAGAAAATAGACTGTTGGACAGCTACAAAGACAGTTAAATACTGTCGTGCTGTCAGTTGTAAGCCCCTCCCTAGTTTTAGATATGTTAAAATTTAAGAGAATGGTGACTTAGAATACATGACATAAATATGGTATATGAGTGCCTATGTGTGTAAAAGAGAGGAGAAAGAAAAGGATAAATTAAAACTGGACAGTAGAAAAATCCAATGAGTTAAAAAAGTTACTTCTCAAAGTATCTATCAGTACAATTATTTAAATACATTCTTTAGTTTTATGTGAAAGAAAACTTCCAGGTATTTGATTTCATCTCAACATTAATAATTCTCATGGATTCTGAATGCTTTCTATCATGATTACATTGGATCTGACCTTCTAGGGTGAGAGGGATTGAGAATGAATAAGATTCATCAACAGGGATAATGTATCTTGCAAAGGCAGAGAAGATTTTAAGCATTCTGTTGATGGGGAAGGAAAACAGGTGAACCATTTTGTTCCCTTCATTGTCAAGCTTTCTGTAAGAGCAGTCTACAGGTGCAATTGTGTGTGTGTGTGTGTGTGTGTGTGTGTGTGTGTTTTAATTACCAAATCTTAAGTCACAAATCCTTTGTTTTTCTTCCCTTCTTTCACCCTCCTGTTTTAAGAAAGACTTTTTGGAAGTCCTCCTTTTCTGGAATTGGATCTCTAAGTTTTTCTATTTGCTTATCACCTTTTCCCACCTTTCTAAAGCAGGAGTAACAAACAGGTCCCTGAAGGCCAGGCAGGAAACATGCAGGAGTAAGCAGATGGAGTCTCAGCAGGTGAACACCAGGGAGCCGTAGAAACCACAGCCGACTGGAAAGTGCCTGCCCCACCTAGAGAGGTGCGTGCAAACTAATTTTAGCCATTTGTTCCCATGCAGGAATATGGTCCCAGTGTTCCCACATCTCCCGATTTTTAAAAATATTGAATCATGTATTTTAAAAGGAATTTGCCTGCCATTCAAAACACATCTGCAAGTCAAATTTAGCTCTAAGGCTGCCAGTTTGTAACATCTGCTCTAAGTAAATCTTGCTCTCGTTCACTGATTCCTCTTTCTGTATATCCCCCTTAAATGTAGGGTATTTATTGATTTCTGCTCAGAGCCTTCATAGCTCTTGTCTTTAGTGTCTTCTCTTTAGTTCTCTCTTCCAATCTGTCTCCATGTTGATGGCTCGCACCCCTGTACTCTTAGTTCTGATCTTTCTTTTGAGTTCTTAGGATCTGATTTTCCAACTAATGATTATTTATGCATGCCCTGCTCAGCACGCCTCAAATCGTACATACCAAATCATTGTCAAACTCGGTCATCTTTCATTTTCCACATCTATTTACTGAAACAACCTGTGGCATATAATATGTATTCTTAAAATTTTATTTTATATTTATATTATTTTATGTATATTATGTGTGTATATTTTATATAACATATGTATATATTTTAAATATATTATATATATATTTGAAAGCTAGCATCACATAGTTGTTAAGATCAGTCATTGGAATCAAACCACTTAGGTTCTAATCCTAACTCCCTCACTTACTAACCACGTGGCCTTGAAGAAATTACTTTACCTCTCTTTGCCTCACTTTCCCCATCTCTGGTTGGGGGTAATAAAAGTACCTACCCCACAAGGTTACAGTGAGTATTGAAAAATTATTGACTAGATAGCAGGATACAAAATGGAATTTTTTTATTTTCCCAGATTTGCAGAATAGACTTCAAACCAATGAATGCCAGGCAATTTATTCAGGTTTCACTAATGGAGTGTTAGTATAGTTTTATGATTCTTAGCTTTTCAGTTACATTGAGGGCATATAACAAGTGCTATGGATTAATTTTTAAAGATGGGTAGAGATTTTCTTGAAGGGAAGAAGTCTTATTATCCTATAACTGACTGAGTATAGCTATGTGCTAAATGCCCTTCCAAAGGTGTAATATGTATTAGCCTATTTAATACTCTTAAGAATCTGATAAGTCTTCTATTAGTTCCATTCTACAGATGAGGAAAGGAAGGTAATTAAGTACTCACCTAATGCAACAGACAGGTCAGTGGAGAAGCAAGGAGGTCAGGCGGTCTGACCTGTACTGGACAGCATCTTTGGGGTTGTCAGAGAACTGCTGCCTTCCTTGTCCCCCCTCCATGAATGCCTTCCCTTTGCCTTACGCCCTGGGTAGAGGTCTCAGAGAGAACACTTTGAAAGCTTGAGATGCACCTTCTGGAAAGGGGGAGATTCATGAGCTGGCATCAGACCCACATTTGAAGATGAGAGACCAGAGAGCAACATTGCCACCAAAGGCAAATTGTAAGAGCAATTTTTTCCCACAGCCCAGCTGCCCATGCCATAGAGGGCATCTTGAAACATGATCCACCAAGAAGAGGGTGGAGGATGAGAGCAGGGTAAGGATAGAGTGAAGACTACACCCTTTCTCTCTTGCCCACTTCTGAGCTTGAGTCAGGCCTAGGCTAGCCAAGGAACGAGTTTAAATTGGATTAGGAATTGAAGTTTTGATAAGAGAACTATACCTTTAATTGGGTGATGCAATAAAAACTGAGAGTGACGAGGAAAGTCGTGGGATCTTTCTGGGACCTCGTCCAAGAGCAAAGGGAAATGAAACTACCAAGAGGCTGAGCAGAGCAGGGCTGCAATGATGTTCTGCACTTCATGGCTGAGATCACATTCAGTTACTCCTCAAAAACTTTTAGACCCCCCTCCCCATTTATTTCCAAAAGAAGGACTGAATCTTCTAATGTGTCATCTGGGGCTTTTCACCATCTAACCCTATTATATCCCTTTTACCTTTATCTCCCATCACAACCAAACTAAATGCAGTCACACTCCATTTTGCACGTCACCCTGCCTGGCATAAACTCCACACCAGCCAAATCTTCATATTTTTACTCATTATTTAAGATTTGGCCAATATCTTACCTCTTTAATGAAGCCTTAAGGATTTCCCCTAATGAGATTAATCACAACTTCTTCTCACACATCTATTATCTCACCCTCTCTTAAAATATAATTAAAATTAGTAATTTATACACTTTTCTCATCCACTAAATTGTAAATGAATTCCATGAGAGCGGGAAGACGCCTTATCTTTTTTAGTGCCCTATATAGCACTCCGCAAATGGGGCATGTACACAGAAGGCACAATAAACAATAATACAATGAACACTTAATGAGTATTATGACCTGAGACCTTTCTCACTTTCAGAGCACTTGCAAAATTCTCAGGACAATCTACATCATATGGACCTTTGTACGATTTTAGCTTAAAAAAGAAACAATGATATCCAGACACATTGGTATCAAAAAAACAAATTGAAAAGAAATTCTTCCACATGTCAGACTGCTTACATTTAAATATTAAACAATTACAGTACTAGAATGAATACACGCCAAAGTAAAAATAAATATTCAGCCATAAGTAGATAAAAATTTCAGAACACAGAGAACCATGAGCCCAACTAACAATGCACAAAGGGTTCTGTGGTGTGTGCGTGTGTATGTGTGTGTGTGTGTGTGTGTGTGTGTGTGTGTGTGTGTATGAAAGCTGTGTGAATTGGAAGCCATATGTATTGGAAGGTAGAACTTTGGGAGGACTCACTTTGTAGAAGTAAGAATTTATTTTGTACTTTGCCAGATATTCAATTCAGGGCTTGGGAAGCAAGCAACAAATGTAATCATGGATTACTGTAGGCAGCCAGCCAGCTATATTTACTAACACACAAAGAGAATTTTAAACAGTTAGATTGGACAGTCCTATAAAAACAAAAAGGACTGAGACCACTAAGCATCTGCTGAATGCAAAGGAAATTCCTTGGGTCATTATTTATGTTAGATGATGAACAGGACTTATTACAGGCAGCTTCTGACTTACAGCATCTGTCACCAGGCTCGGTCCAGTTGGACAGGCAGGTACACTGGCTAGTATCAAGGTCCCACAGAGAACTATCATTACTGATGTGGTGCAGTGGGCGGCTTAGGCTGTGGAAATAGGTTGGACAAGCTGCATACAGACACACAAAAGCATTCTCTCTCCATCGTTAAATTGAGCATAAGCTGGTCTGGCATTTGACATTTCAATGATGCTTTTAGCTATGGCACTCAATGTTTTTGCAGCCTACAGATGTGGGGCCCAAAAGAGAACAACCCTAATCCAACTTCTTGACTACTTGGAAATTTAGTTGGCTTGGAAATTAAATATTGGATACAATGTTTAATATCAGTAACTATTGTCTTATTTTGTAGATATGTACTATTGGTATGGACTTTACTGATAATCCTCAATTACTAATTACATGACCTCCAACAAGTTACTTAATTCTTCTAAAGTCAGTTTCTTCCTTCATAAAAATATAATAGTATCAATAATAGTAGTATTATAATAGTAGGATAATAATAGTATCAATCCAGTTAGTTGTTCTGAGGATTAAATGAGTGAATTGATGAAAAACATAGCACAGTGGACATAGAGTGGGCACTTAATTACATGAAATTTGAGTAGTATATTTTCACTATATTGCATATGCCTACATTACCATATAGTGCTGTTATTTACTACACATTGACTTATATATTATTATATAAATATTATATATTCTATATCATTGTTTGGTTGAACTACTTTTATGTACAGAAACTAAGAGCCAGAACCATTTATTCACTTTCTTAAGGTGGCTCTGCTATTTTTAAAAGAAAAAACTGCATACATTAAAGGTGAGTACAGAAAAAAATAAATCTAACATCTTGAGAGGAAGCTAAAGAATTATAAAAAACTTCATTTTCTGGGGTTGTTAGTCTTCTAATCTTTCAAAAATCTTCTTCGGAAAAGTGCTTTCACAAATGGAATAGAGACCAATGAAGCCGTGGTGCTGGGCATATGGCTAAAGCTTATCTTCTCTCCTTTTGCCACTGATCTAATCTTAAAAGGTCTAACAATTCAATCCAGTTTTGTGTAGGCTACTGAATATTTTTCAGTACCATAAACTTTGTGTTTCTCATGTTTTCTTTTTTTTTTTTCACTTGATGGGTATGAAACTTTAATCCCAAACTTCCTTACTAAATTGTCAAGAATGTTTTCTAATTTAATCCAGCAAATCTTTAATGAGTATTTCTTATATATCAAGAGCTAAGGAATAAAAAAAATGAATGATAGTTTTAATCATGTGCAAACAGACAATTATAATACAATCTGATGGGTGTGGCTATGGAAGAAAGGAATTTGGTATTTTTGTTTTTGTTTGTGTTATTTACACATACCAGAAAATGAAAATCCCTGAAAACTTTTAACAGGCAATAAAAATGAAGGTAGAAAAAAATTCATTAGGGGGAAGAGTAATGAATAAGGGCACCACAGTTTAGAACTACATGATGCTTGGGGGAATGAGTAAAGTATGCAGGATATGTGTAAGAATGGCCAAAATGGTGCTAGGGACAGGTTGATGATGGTCATTTAGTGCCCAAAGCTCTCGAAGGGATTTCCATTTCACCATGGAGGACATCAGCAGGTCACTGAGAGTTATAACATAGTAACAGGATTAACTTTAAAGATCTAACGGAGATATTGTAGAAGGTGATAAGAATAGGGGAAAGAGCCCCTCTTGGGTGCCCTTCAGTGGATATGGGCTAAAAAATAACAGCCAATTTGAATATTGATTCTTTGAAAACAGGAAGATAAATCTCCTAAAGACCAGATTAACCACTCCTCAACTTAATGCCTTTACATCACTGCACAACAACTCCCTTCCACTCCCAGACAATGGGGAGATGAACGCATTGGTAATGACATATCCATCAGTCCTCAACTGCATCCCTATCTTAAAACTGAATTTGCACAATAGCTTTTTGAAAGGCCTGTCACTGCTTCAGTGTCGACTGTCGCACTTCTCTGTGGGAGCTGACATTTTGCTGATACTTCATCAGGCTGGACTGCCTGCTGAGAACAAGATTGGTAAGGGATATGCATCTCACTGCTGGAAAGGATGGGAGATGTATTATTTAAATACAATTTATTTTACAGTAACTTTAAAAATCAGATTTAAGATTCTTCAGAGAGGTTAGAAGCATATTATTGCGTCTCACCTCTTCATGTCTGGGGATGTTTAAGACTTTTAATTGTTCTAATAGTTTTTTTTTAATTTGTTTGTTTTGTTTTATATGTACTCGTTTTTTGTTTTTTGTTTGTTTATTTTTTGTCTTAGATAACTGTCTTCTTGTTCACAATAGTGCGTCATAAAGGAAATGCCAGCCCTGATTTATGGTAGGTGTGTTACAGGAAGTTGGGAAATAACTTAGAGGTTCTGTAAGAGAACACATGGTTCCTCTCAATGTGAGTCAATGCTCCAACCACATAAATTCCAGAGAAAAACTGAGGAGGCTGTGTCTAACATAAAGCAATGCAACAGTTTTTGTTTGTTTTTTAAATCTTTAATCAGTTCAGCCAAACAATTTTTGCTTTAAAAATAAAATAAGCTTGGCTAAGTAGTAAATTTTTTGTTGGCTGGAACTATTTGTTGGTTAATTTAATTCAACCAAAAAGGTCAGACCAGTTATCTGTTTAGAAACAGCAAAGTAGAATGGACATCTGAGAAGTAATCATTTCTTAATATCAAAAGGGTAAGTAAAGGTTAAGAAATCTTTCCTTGTGTTTGGAATAAAATGATCTGTCAGCTGGTGGTATGCTGGAGTTGTTACTACCAGCTTGGGGAAACCAACTGTTAAATTCTCAAGAATTTTGCAAGCCAGTTGACATAACACTGGTGGCTTGAGATCACCAAGGTGGGAGTCTTACACTGTAGAAAACAGCAAACACTACAAGCCAGGGGCTTTATATTTCAGAGAACCAGTTGTTAAACATTTACCAGATTATTTCTCCAGAAGGTCCCCACCTGTATTCGATATGGTTTTCATGATGTTTAATGATGTTTAATTATCATCATTTCAAGATGATTAATCATTTCATGATGTTTGATCATATGATGTTTAAAGCATAAGTTGGAGTTTGTATCCTCCTTCTAGTGTCTTCTCCCCCATTCTTTCTAATCTTCTCTCCTTTAGCAGTGAAGGGGTCAATTGTGTAAACGCTCATGAAAAACATGGTAGAATTCAGAGAAGTCATAACAAAATGACTGAGGGATAGAAAATGGAATTGCTGAAGAAAGGGAAATGAAGAGTTATGAGGAGGAAACAGTACTTTGTTCTTATCTTTAAAAGAAAAAAGAGTTTTAGTGCTGCTGTCAAGCTATGCTCAATACCCATGCCATATGAAATAGGAGAAAGCAGTCTCAAGTTAAAAGAGCAACAAGTTTAATTGAACTGAAGGAAAAACATCTTCCCTGTTATGGCTACACCAGTAAGAACAGACAACCATCTTACTCAGGTACTTAGTCAATGGTTGGTCTGGAGATGATGTGCTTTCCCCTGATTGTTAAGGGGGAAACTGGTGCCATAGTGAATATGGATAAGATGGGAATGTATAAAGGAGGAAAATAGTCACCCGCAGTCCCACCATCTAGAGATGGCCACTGTTAACAACTACTATCCTTCCTGCTATATTTGTCCATAGACATATATGGGTCTATGTTCTCACAAATTTGGGTAATTTTGTATGTACATCATGTAATGTCAAATTTATGTCAATTCTCCTGACATTACACATTCTTCTAAAACATGAATCTTAATAGCTTCAGTATAGGCCACTCATGTGTTATGTAATTTGTTTAATCAAACTCCTTCTGGTGGGTATTTAGGTTGTTTCCATTTTGTACTTTTTACTATTACAAATAGTGCTGGGTTAAAGAAGAAACTGGGACCTCTTCTCAGATTATTTGGTAAAAGGCCTGATACGTAAGGCTAACCTTCACACAGATGGTGCATTCTTATCAAGGGTGTTAGAGGAGCTGTCAAGCCATGCTGCCAACCCCAACCCCCAACACTGTTTAGGAAGTAGGGAAAACTACAACCTACCGTAATGCAGATAGTTTTCTAATACAGCGAAATAAACCCTTTAAAAAAAAAAGAATTATTTCCCCCAAGTATTTGTATTTATAACTATGAGAAATTGGAATTTATATAAAGCCAATATCTTTAGAAATAGCTTTTAGGTCTTTCCTGCCTTGAAAACACATTACCTTGTATAGCCTATAAGTATTTTTACAGTTCATCATGCAAAGTAACTAGGTTTTAAATTCTGTAAGCACCATAACAGGATATTTAGAAAAATTTTGTATGCATTTTTTCAAACACAAACCCCTTTTTAAATGCCACACACATTTCTTTGTGGAGTATGCATGAAGCATTTTTAATGAGTCCTATCCTTTGGTTCCACTCATTTGTCTAAATATCTTATTATGATGATTATACAATTTTTGCTTGTGTCTCTGTGTGTAAAATCAGATAATAACATATAATACCAAAATTGAACTGGACAAGGAATTGGTGAGTATTTTTGCCTATTCAATTCAATACATCATCTCATTTATCAGGTTGCCAATAAATTTCAATACTATTACTAATCACCAAAAATCTCTCTGAACTATCATGTTATACTCTCACGGAGTTTGAAATCCTAGAATAGAAGAGTCATAACATAACTATTAAAATTAATATTTTAAAGAATGAGCAGTTTATCTGTCTCTTCACTTGTTTTTAAATAGTCTATTTATATCATCTGACAATTGGAACAGTGTAAACTTTATCACTAACTGCTTAATAATTATTCCATTAAAGTTGAGTTAGACAAGAGAAAATGTCACTTCGTTGTCGAAATAGATAGTAACTACCTTTTGAATATGTAAATTCTTACCTTTAAGCTTTTTTTTTTTAAGCAAAAACGTAAGTTAGGGATAGCCAACTGCTGCTCCAGCAAACTTTACTGCTGCTTGAAATGCTTGTCAACAGTGCCAGAATGACAGTCCTAAAATAAAAACATCTAGTTATATCCAGAAAAATCGTCAGACAAAGACCTTAGCCTATTGCTCTTACTTGAGGGTTATCCTTAGTGGCAGTGATGCATTTCCCCCAAATGATGAGATGATTAGCTAAGTGCTAAATACTATCCTGTTGTTACATTTTATGTTTGTGTTTAAGTTTCTGGTTTTATTTGCTTGTTGGTTTATAGAAAGTCCTAAGCACTGAAAACTAATTCAGATAATTGTTTACACCGTATAAAATCATAGACAATCACAAGCAACAGACTCTTGCTAACCTTCTCAGATACCTTTGAAATAATAATGTAAAAAATACAGCCATGGTCTTCCAGCCTACGGCTCCCCTCCAGTTCTCAAATTGTTCCAGTGTAGCGGAGTTTAGAAGGTAACACAGGCAGGGTTAACAGAGGTTATGTAAGAATCACAAACAGAAAGGAAGATAACAGGGTAGTAGTACCACCAGCTCTTCGAAGCAGGTTCAGTTTAACTGATCACTTTTTATGAGTCTATAATCTTCTCCCTCTCTGACAAGAATGGTAAACACGGTCTAGTAGATTCTGAAAGTGCCTTCCAGTATAACTTGAAATAATATACTGTGGTACATTGGTTCCAAGGATGATTCCAACTACATCTCCCAAACTTGCAGGTCTTTTGCAATGAGATTTTGCTGTTTCACTGACCAGAAGTTAAAATTTTTCTCCTCCCCTTGTGTCTGGCTGGCCTTAGGACGTGCTTTAACGCATAGAAATTGGCAGAGGTAATGACATGTGGCTTCTGAAGCTAAGCTTTTTGACATGTGATAGCTTCCTGGTTTTACACTTTTAGGATGCTGCTTCTTGGATTGTCGTCTTGAGATTGCCATGTTATGTGAAAGTCCAAACTAACCTTGTGGAAATGCTGTGTATAGCAAAGGCAGGTTGAGAAGCCCGGTCAAGCCGAGTTCCCAGATGATCTATTTACGAGCTAAAAGCAGAAGAACCGTCTTATTAACCCACAGGATCAAAAAATAATAAATCATTGTTTTAAGCCACAAAGTACCTGGATGGTTCGTTACACAACAATAGATAATTGAAATACACCCTAACACAATATTTCATAGAGCAGTTAGAAAAAAAAGAGCATTTATAAAGCTAACAGCTTTACTCACTTTGTTGGTTATGCTGTGTCTAGGTTAATAACTTATGTATAGTACAGGCTTTTCCTGTGTAAGCAAGAGGACAATCACAGTTTCCAGTTCTGTTTTTTTGTTGCATTGACTTCCATCCTCGCAGGGCCCACAGGAGAACTGGCACTCCGGTCCCCAGAGGCCAGCAAAGCAGGCTTGTGGAATAAAAATAAAAAGACAAAGAAAGGAGTTAAGGGTTATAATGAATCTCAAGATGCCCCCTGATTTCTTCTGTCACCTCAGTGGGTTGGAAAAGTGTGTACATGTGTGTGTGTGTGTGTGTGTGCGCGCGCATGCACGTGTGGTGTATGTGAGTGTATCTGCGTGTGACTGAGCTGCAAGGAAAACCACATTTGAGTAGCCTCCACGGATTTACAGCACTTCCAAAAATATTCCCCAAAGAAATCAACACGATGCCAAACCTTGTCACTTTGGAAACACAGAGACAGAGGTGACTTTTTGCTGAAAATGTGGTTTTTCAGACAGTAACAATGGAAGCAATTTTGATATATATCTTTGGAGGCAGCTTGCATAGAACGAAACCTAAAAATGAGATGTAATTTGTCAAGGAAGCCTAGGAGGTGCAGTGCTTGGGAAGTTGTCCCCAAATTGTTGCCTGAATCCTGTCCCAGTCTTTATTTCTTTTGTAATCCAGAATAATCACCCCAGAGGTTTATAATTTGTGTACTTTATAAAAGTGTGCAATGCATAAAGTGGGGGAAGAGGAGCGTGTGGTGCTTTGTTGAATGCCCTTTGAACTGGTAGATGCTGCGAGGCCTTGTGTGGGCTCAGTTAGAGGTTCCCCTGTTTGTCCCACCATTGAAACTGCTGGAGTTAGAGACCTGGTGGAAAGCATTCTTTGAATACAAGGAAAGCCTGGGAACTTTCCCAAACATATGACAATTGTGGAAAGTTGCATCAGTCCAAGCTGGGCTGTGAAGTATCTTCTCGTCCTGGGAGGAATCTCTGAATAACAGAATTACAACATTTTCTGGATGTTCATACCATTCCTGGCTATTATCAGTTGATCATTACTTTGTGCCAAGCACTTTACATAAATGAGCTCACATTTCCATAAATACCACCATGTGATATAAGCAGCTTTATGGCCTTTTTATATAAGAAACTGAAGCTCTGAGAGGTAAAGTGACTTACTTTGGGTCATCCAGCTAATAAGCAGCAAAGTTAGGATTTGAACCCAGATCTTCTAGCCTTTGGAACTGAAACTCAGCCCACACACCCAATTTGGCTATAATACTAGGTGCTTAGCACCTTTCAAGTCAATTCACTTGCTTTTAGAGACTCACCAGAACTCAAAATTTGAAGTCCATCCAGCGTGGAACTATGGTAACAAAAATCTATCCTCCTAATGATGACACAAGGGTTGACTAGGCCTCCTTAGATGGACTCGGTGGGCTCTCTGGACCAGAGTCCTCCATCTTTAGAGATCTGCCTGCAGTTAGGGTCCAAAATACCACAGGCTACAAACTAATCAAAATAAGGCAAAGACACTGGCTGTCTTTTTCTCCCCCTCTCTTTTTTGCTCTTTCACAGATTGATGTAGAAACTAGCTCTTCTACTCTTAGAAGTCATTGCTGATGGGCTAAATAAAGCCTGGTGCTGATTGTGGAGAGCACTGTTCATTAACGCCATTGAAACAATTTGCAGTCTTTAATTAACTATTCATCGGCAATCTAGACACAGGTCTAGAGTTAAGATTTTTTAAAGATATGTCTGGCTCTAGGAGCACTTGGGCTACTTCACTCTTTTAAAAAAGATAAAGAAAAACAACAGGCCTGATTTTCATCATGCACAACTCTTCAAGAGCTCTTTTTGCCTTGATTTCAACTGCCAATCATGGCGATCCCATTCACCCGCTCCAGTCTGATTCATAATTTCATTTTGTGGTTAGACAAAAATATCAGAATTGGACAAAGTTATCTGATTGAAAAATAATATGTTTTCCAGAGATTATGGTGACCTCTCTATTTTGCTAATTTACATATACTTTCAACTCATTTTCCTTCACAGTGGGAATCTCAGAAGCATTTTCCAAGATAGTATATTCAGCAGCTGCTTTAAGAAAATGTTATCAGAATAAATTAAATCTACCCAGGTGTGTGTATACGCTATTGTTACCTCATGCTTGACTTCCAGGGCATGACTTCCTTAAGCGGGTTATTGAATAAAGGGCTGACTCTACATCTAAAAATCAGTTAAAAGAGGAGGAGGTTTACAGATTGGCATGGGACCTACTCTTATATGATGTTAAACATTTGTGTTACGTCAGGCTTCTGTTCCCCTAAGTTCTTTTCTTCTTTGCCTAGAAAGTCACAATCCCGCTACATAAATAGTCCTTTCTCCACAAAATCTAGGTGGGACATTGCTGCTCACGTACAGTTCGATAGCCACAGGACAACCTGTAAGACCCTTATTCCTGTTCTGTTAGCTCCAGAAAAACCCTGCAGACTATCTGAACTTGACAATGCAAGAAGCAACATGTAATACTTGAAGGCGAAAGACAACCTTCAATCCCAGGGCCTGTCTCTGTAAGTGCATGCAATGGTATGACCACTTCCTTTCTCACCTATTCGCTCCTCCTGATTAAAAAAAAAAAAAAAAAAAAGACTGCCCTTTGGATTACTTCAAAAGCAAAGAGTTCACTTGTGCATTAGTTTTGACAATTTTGTTTGTTATCTATTCAGTCTTGCTATGTATGAAAGAAAAAACAATACTATGATAATTTCCTCTGAAAAAAATAGTAACAAGTGCTTAATTCAGAATACATGAGGGATGTGTATATGTTATGTTTATAAATAACATGAGAAAAATGTACAAAGAATAAAAACTGAACCATGCACATTTATGTATTCATTTAGGGAAATACTTATTGATCATCTCCTGTATGTCAGGATTGCTCTAGGAGTTTGGGAATACTTCGGTGAACAAAATGGACAGATAAACTTCCCCCATGAGAATGAGCTTCTGGCAGGAAGGATAGGCAATAAATATTAGACATGATAATAATTGGAATATGTGATGATAATAATAAAAAGAATAGTATGTTAGAAGATGACTTCGGAAAAATTTTTTAAATTCAAGGAGTTTCACAATTTGCAATTTTAAGTAAGGCAGGACTGACAAGATTCAGTGAAAAAATGACAGAAAACTTTGTGAAAAATTGAGAGAGCCATGTAGACAGATATCTAGGGAGAAGCATTCCATGAGTCCACAAACTCAATGCAGAATGCATTTTCCCAAATTTTATATGCATGTACAAACATAGATATCTATATATGTTACTTATAATTGGAATTTTGTTGTACATAAACTTTTATATTTATGGATTGTTAAAAATACTTAGGCAATACTCAAAAATTTGAAAAAGGAGATACTGATAACCCTATTTAAAATTTCCAAACCTTTTTTATGGATAGAATCTTTGAATTGAGTTTGTTTGAATGATCTATCTTCAGGTATAAAGAAAACAATTCGTTAACCCTGGAAGCTAGCAGTACCTTTGGTTGATTACTTCAGCTCAAAGAGGTGATTGGCCAGCTTTAATCTTCTTAAGATTCTCTTGCAATGGGATCTTTTTTCTCTTGCTCAAGCTAGCCAGGGGACAGCTAACAGCAGAGGCTGAGAAGACAAGGTTAAATAACTTCATCACCATGTGTCTCAGTTTCCTCACCTGCAAATAGGGGATTAATAAAGCTTACCCATCTCCTGAGGACACTGGTGGGTTAACTAATTAATGATCACATGGTGCCGAACAAAGGCTGAGCATTGTTATTAGAGAAGAAAGAAAATTTATCATCAGATTGTACCTTTCTGGCATCTGTTGCCTTGGTAACCAGATTTGCAGGTGCAACTGCCATTTTTGGCACTGCATTCCAGGGTGTTCTCCTCCACACACTGACATTCTGAAGAGCAGCCAGATCCATAAACCCCCTTGGGACAGGCTGCAAGCAGACTGAGGCAAACTGGTCACCTGAAAACCATGCTTTGTTTCCTTTACATTGTCAGTGTACAGGCATGTTTTTCTGCGGGGCCTGATTATGGGGAAAACAAGGGGATCATCCTGACTGCCAGAAAAAAAAAAAAGAAGAAGAAGAAAGAAAGAAAAAAAATGTCTTTCAAAGCAGGCAACTAATTTGATTTTTTGGCAACTGGATGTGAACAGTGAAGCCTGAACTACTTAAAAGGCTTTGGTGCTTCTGGGAGAGAAATTGCTTCTCAATGTGCTCCATTGGTGCCCATAGTTAATATTCTCCAAGGACTGGTAAGGTCTGCCAGGCCCTATATTCATTGTGCCACAGCAAGATGATGGACAAGCACTGACGGAAAAGCTTACCATTGTTTCCATCCCCTTTTATGATGTGGTAATCCGAACTAATTTTACATCATGTATATTACACATAACTTTCATCGTGACAGCAGCATTTTCTTGGCTACACTTTTGGCAAATGGTGCTTGCCTTTCCTTCATTATTTTCCCCATGCTGTTGAGTCTTAGGGATGGGAGTCAGCACAGGAATTCTAGTTTGAAGAAGTCTCACCTTTGCATTTAGGAAAACATACCCTTAGTTCTGTCTTTGAAGAGTTATTTGTAGTAATTCAATTCCTTTTCCAAAACCTGACATGTTTTTTCCTCCCCCATTATAAATGTCCAAGGGACTTATCAAGATCCTTCAGGTAATCTCCAAACTCAAGGTAATTGCATTCTATGCCTGTAGAGGCTTTGCTGTCAAAAGCTGCTTGGAGAAAACAAAATAAGTCACTTGACTTTCTGCTGGATGGAAATTATTAGCATCTGCTAATATCTGCTATTATTAGCAGAGATAATTTAAAGTTGTGGTTATAATACTACCACGTAGGGTGATTCGTGTCCCCATTGCCATGGACAGAGTTACCCTTGAAGCAGAACAGATTTATTAACAGGGCCCCTTTTCACTGTTAATATTGTCCCATTTGGATGATAAAATGTGATCCTTCTCTCATCCTTTCTGTGGCTTCTGAGTCCTTTCCCAGACCAACAAAGTCCCAGGTCTCTCTCTCAGAGCTTTCATCTTCCTTGCTGGCCTCTTCTTGCTCATTCCAGAGCACTCCCTTCCCTGGATTGGCTTCCATGCCTGACTTTTCCTGGTTTAGCATATAGAACAGTGGTTCAGGGAACAACTCAGACATGATGGAATGCTGAAATATGACAATTGGGTATAATAAGAAATATAACTATGAAAATATGCAGAGAAAAAAGGAAAGGTAAAATCTTTTGGCAATCCAATGCCAGGGTTCGTTATGCATTGAAATGTGTCCTCCAAAGCTCATATGTTGAAGTCCTACACTCAGTACCTCAGAACGTGACCTGACTTGGAAATTGTGTCTTTGCCAATGCAATTAGTTAAGATGAGGTCAGACTGGAGTGGGATGGGTCTCTAATCTGATAAGACTGATGTCCTTATAAATAGGTGAAACTTGGGCACAGAGATACTCAAACAGCGAAAACACCTTGTGAGGATTAGAGCCAAGGAATTATGGGAAGCCTGGAGAGGCCCGGAACTGATTTTTCCCCAGCACCTTCAAAGGGATCACGGCCTGCCAACACCTTGATGGCAGACTACTAGCTCCGGAATTGTGAGGCAATACATTTCTGTTGTTTAAGGCACTTACTTTGTGGTACTTTATTACAACAAGTCTAGAAAACTAATACAGGGTTGCAAACTCTAGCTTCTGAGGGCCAGGTAAGTGGCATTAATCAATGAAGCCTTGAGTTTAAGCAATAAGAATCCTGAGAACTGGAACATGTATTTTTTTTAAAGGTGGTCACATTCAATATTGTAACCACCATCACTACCACCACCATCTGCTCTTTGAATTTCTGACCAGATGAATTATTATTTAAATGGTTTTGCCAAAACATCTGATATTACCTTATAAATTATTCAAAGTTATTACTAAAAATGGGGTGTGTCTTGTGACCCTAGAGGAACAATAATAGAAATGATGCTGTCTTTGTTTCTAGGTGAGTTTTCTTCTCCTGGCATATTCTGGTACACACTATCTACACCTGCATTGTTCACGTTTACCCATGCCTTTTCTCCTCCCTTTTGCTTTGCTTATTCAAGCCTAACCTTTCTTCGTGACCCAGGTTCAGTTTTCTATGATGCCTTCACTGGCTCTCTTATTAGAGTATTCACAATTTACTCTCTGTTTCCAAGGGGAAACAGCTTTTTATAAAGTAGAAAAGGTCCATGGACATTCAACTAAAAATACAATATAAGACTGTAAAAGGTGTAGGTTATTAAAAAAAACAGGTCGTGGCATTACTGGGGTTCACGGAGGAAGAATTTCCAGAGGAGGGAATGTGAAACAGGCAGAGGAACAGGGTAGAGATTACTGTAGGCTCACAGGTATTTGCACACAGCTTCAAGATGGGGTGGTGGGCGTCTGGTGCTGATCCACTGGGAGAAATCCTAAAAGCTACTGATGCACTGAAGTACTTATTGGTGATTGCATTTTCTCACATCTTTTGTAAAATGTGATTGATGGTCAAAATGCAAAGAGAATAGCCTGTTTTGGAAATTTTAGGGAATGATATCACTTTGCATTAGAACAGAAATTAAAGAAACTAGCTCTGGGCTTTTGATATTCAACTCCCAGAAAGTGTCAAATGTCCAACAACTGAAATTCTCTTAAGGTAAATAACTAGAAAAAAAATGTAAGTAATTCAGAAATAGTTTTCTTTCATTCATCAAAATCTAGATTCTATAATGTCAGGAAGCTGAATAAAGACTAGAACTAAGCCATCATATATATGACTATATAAAATGCTGTTTTTTACCCTCTTTCTCTGTCTAACAAATTTTCAGTACTTTTTGAGCCTCCTTGCTTCATGTAGAGAGCAAATTATTTTTTTTAAAGATTTAATTTATTTATTTTGCAGAGAGAGAGAGAGCACAAGCAGGGGGAACTGCAGACGGAGGGAGAGGGGAAAGCAGGCTCCCCGCTGCACAAGGAACCAGACTTGGGTCTCAATCCCAGGACCCTGAAATCATAACCTGAGCTGAAGACAGACACTTAACCAACTGATCCACACAGGCACCCCATCATGTAGAGAGCAAATTATTGCCCGGGACTTACTCAGATGACAAAACCCCTCATAGCACGCTGGCTCACACATACAAGCACCACACACCTTGTGGCAATGGCCATTGTTGGTGTAGTTACATTTCTTTTTGCAGTTCTTCCCAAAGAATCCTTTTGGGGGTTCCTGGAGGGTCGAAAAGACACACAAAGCAAATAATAACCCACATGCAAAACTGGTGAGAGCTGTTGTTATATGGAATAAGGAGATTGTACAAGGTAAGATGTTTCCAAGGTAATTGGACTGAAGCTAGAGAGATTTTTTTTTAAAGCTACAGATAGGATTCCATATCCTTTGTCTAAAATTCTACAATGACTTGCCATTGCTGTCAGATTAAAAACTCCAAACTTAACAAGACCTATGGGCCCCTGCACCAGCTGACCTCGGGTGCTTTCATGTCTCCCTGGCTGACTTTTGCTCCACCAGCTGACCTTCTGCGGGTTCCTTTGTTTAACCTCACTCTTTCCCACTCCAGAGTCCAGCTATAGAAAACCTCTCAGTGTGGGATGCTCTTCACTCTTCCCCGTCTCTGTCTCTTCCTTTTTCTGCCTTTAGCTTAAATGTTACTTTTCCAGAAGTTGCTTCCTGGCTCACACAGTCTGCCTTTTCCTCCTAGTCTGACCTCCAAGCACACATTATTATTTAATTTGTAATACCTACCAACATTTGTAACCTATGTCTGCTCTGAATATAAGTTCCACATGGAAAGACCAGAGTCTTCTTTATTTTTCATCTTTTCCATTACCATATCATAATGCCTGGCACACTGCCTTGCTACCACTTCATATGTATCTTTTGAATAAGTGAATAAACATCGTTCAGGGGGATGAATAACTGGGATGCCAACAGGAGTCTTCCTACATCACTCAGAGAGGGAAGTAAACTCGGTTTCCATGTCCCCGGTTCTGTGATCTGAGAGAATCCAATAAACTCCCCAGGATTGCTGACAGTCCCCAAAGACTTTTACCTTCATTCACTCTCTGCATTCTACTCTTGGGCTTGTACAAGCAGTTTTATTTTTGTGCTCTATCTGCTCATGCTGAAAATGTAGCCTTTTCACTGGTTTCCATGTAAAATCCACACACAGCACTCGTAGGTATTTTGTGAGTTTTTCATCCATCATTTCTCCTGTCTTTTCCCCTCTCCCTCCTCTCCTTTGCTTCTCTGATTTTCATCTCTCTTCCTCCCTGGTTTTCTCGAAGAGCTCCATTTTTTCTTCTTTTTATTATGCAGAGCAAATAAATTCCCCCTAGTTCCTATGTCCAAATCTACACACACAATCTCAACTTTTTGCTCAGCAGAAAAAAAGTCTCTGTACCAAGATTTATCATACTTAGATACACATGTCATCAGTCAGAGCAACTGTACTCTTGTATACATAGATACGGCCTTTTTTCTTCTTCAAAAAGGCCACCTTGAAAAATACAGATGTAATTTTCATTTAAAATTTTTGTTTATTTATTTGAAAGAGAGAGAGTGAGTGGAGGGAGGGGCAAAGGGAGAGAATCCTCAAGCAGACTCCCCACTGAGTAGGGAGTCCAAGAAGGGGCTTGATCCCAGGACCCATGAGGTCATGACATGAGCCAGAATGAAGAGTCGACATTCAACTGACTGAGCCATCCAGGCACCCCAGGTGTAATTTTCATTTCGTTTATTCCCTATTAGAAACCTCAAGAACTTAAGGAGTTATGACACGTGACCAGCACTAGCCA
Source organism: Ursus maritimus (assembly GCF_017311325.1). Taxonomy (NCBI): domain Eukaryota; kingdom Metazoa; phylum Chordata; class Mammalia; order Carnivora; family Ursidae; genus Ursus; species Ursus maritimus. Next base: position 92,718,096 of record NW_024426552.1, read on the forward strand.
CCTTCTACCGTTTCCACAGGTTTTCCCAGGAACTCCTCAGGGTGGGGGCCACTGACACTGCTCAGGGGATCACAGGTGCCTCCATTCTGACAATCACAGATGCTGCCACATGCTTTCCCGTGGGTCTCTGGGGAAAAAGCTAAGAAGAAAGTAGAGAAAGTGAATAGCAGTGTAATATATCCATGATACAAATGGAGAAAGAAGTTTGTCTTTCTATTAGAATGAATACCGGGTAATTAAAATCTCTAGTTCTCAGACCCAGAAAGAGTCAGCAGAATGCTTCCAGCTTGGATGGAATAATCATTCCTGGGAGCAAATTACTGATGCAGCTAATTAGAATGATGGTCACTGAAGAACTGATAACAAGGTTCACATGCAAAATTTACCTTGTTCCTTAAACTCTAACACTCACATTGTCACAGCTACCCAGACATCCTTGTTGTGTAACTGTCACCAGCCCTAATGAGAAACAAATGGCACCTTCTATTTTGAAAAATGGGAATAAAATGTAGAAAAAAAATGCCATGTATTTTTAACTAGGAATGAATGCAGCTAAGACTGTCTTGAAGGACCCAAGGTAGTTTGCATTGTGAAAGATTGATGATGTCAAGCAAACAACTGTTTTCTCTGATTTGTTGGTTCTTTAGGAAGTGTTTAGTATTTTTTTTTAAAGATTTTATTTATTTGACAGAGAGACAGCCAGAGAGAGAGGGAACACAAGCAGGCGGAGTGGGAGAGGAAGAAGCAGGCTCACAGTGGAGGAGCCTGATGCGGGGCTCGATCCCATAACGCCGGGACCACGCCCTGAGCCGAAGGCAGACGCTTAAGGACTGAGCCACCCAGGCGCCCCTAGGAAGTGTTTAGTATTCTATTAAAAAATAAATTGGGAAAAATGTGACTTGGGTTTAACTTGAGTAAATACAGCTGTTGAGATGATTTCAGAAAACCATTGTTACTTGGCATTTTATCATAATCGGCGAAATATTGTAAAACTATATTTACATCACCTCCTCTATCTATCCACCCACATCACTCCAGATACTAATATGGAAAATTGGCTCCTTATTGACTTTTTTCTTTTCTTTTAAGCTTGAAGATACTATGCAAAGGAGAAGGAAAGGACAGAGAAAAACAAAGGGCTAGGAAAGAAATAAGCGGGCAACACTGGTTGAGATCTACACTGTTAATTTATATGTAGTAAGTTTTTTGAATTCTTATGGCAAGGTTTTCCAAAGCTAAAGAAGAGGTCATCTTATCTTCATTTCAACAAGTTCATTTTCAATATTTCTATGTTAATTTTGTATCAGAGATGTTTTATTCTGATGTATTTGAGATAGGTTTTTAGTTTAATTTCACATGCTACCATGTGAGAAATCAAGGGTTTGGAAGATGCACATTTATTAATGAAACTGACTTAAGGGAAGTATTTACTTCCTAATAGTCATATACCACATGTTTTGATCCCAATCGTATATAGTTGAGTACGTCAAGTTGCAGGTCAATATAGCTGGGTGTCTCAACACCGAGTTTTATTCATTTGTCTATTCATGCACTGGGTGCCTTCACTTTGGAGAAAACATTGGTACCTGACCAATGAACTCTCAGTCTAGTAAGGGAGATAGAACAGGAGATAGCTAACTCTAATTCAATGTAGAGAGAGAGAGATAGTGACTTGAAACCCACCAAAAACATAAACAGTTGTGGCTAGACTGGGGCCATCAAATAAAGCTTCATGCAACAAGCAGCAATAGACAAAGATGGCAGTTCAGCAAAAGGCACAGAGCTGAAAAATGCAAAACGTTAAGTAGTGAGCAGTTTAGTTTGCTGGAAATGAGAAGCTGAGCAAAAAGCCGTGATTAGGATAAAAAGAGAAAAAGATTTATGAGTGTCTGATTGTACATGGTTGCCACTCCTAGATTAGAAGTGTGTGCTTATGTAGCAGGAAATGGGTCACCCTTGAAGTTTTTTGAGCAGCACAGAAACATGATCAGAGGGATGCTTAAGGAAGATCCTCAACACCCTAACTAGTAATTTTGGTAAATACTTCACTATGTTCTGACTCAAGTTTTGCCTCTGTCTCAGAAACAATATTTGTCATCTTTCTTCCTATATGCAAGGGGTTCAAAAGAAAATCTGCTCATATCATCTTTCAAAGTAATCACAAAAACTAAGAAAACCATTTTGTTAAAAAAATGTATAAGGTAAATTTAAAAAGAGAAAGAGGAAACAGTCAATATATTTTGATTTCAGTACTTGGCAGTTTTCTTTCCTGCAAGTGTACCTCTATTTAAAAGGTAAAGGAAACGATGTGTTCAAGGTATCATTTTTCAAATCTTTGATATTTTCACATGAGAGACATAAAAAAACTTAAAAGTGTCATTGGCTTATGTTAACATATTTTGTAAAGAAAAGGAAAAAAAAACAGACAAAAAGAAGCAGTCAAGCAGTTCCATTAATTGCACTTTGTAACACAAACTCTTTTTTTTTTTCATTGGGAATAGCTTGCCAGGGCCTAATGATTTATTTAAATGGAGGGATTTTTATAGGCCTAGAATATTAGGATCCTTTATTAACTTTTATGTTCCAGGGATAAACAAAAGACAGCACATCAAGTTTCCCAGGTAACACAAAATCTCCCCTTTTAATCACATGTTCAGTTTAAAACCTTAGCGTTTCTAAGCATTCTTTATGCACAACAAATAAATTAGTTTCTCACCATATCAACTGCTTACCTTTTAAAACATTTTCGGGAGAACACGTGTAAAGGAGAACACATCACAGTAATTTACCAGTAGTAAAGAACTCATTACCCTTTTACTAATTCTCCAGTATGACTTACTGTCATTGCAAAGATTATCTCCCCAGCCATCTGGGCAAGAGCACTCACTCCTTCCTTCCTGGCATCTGCCCCCATTCAGAAGGTCCTCACAGCTCACACTGCAATTGTGTCTGAAGGTGTGATTTTCACCGACGGAACTATGATACCATCTTAGTTGGCCCATATTGTCTCTACCACTGAAAATGGAAATGAAACCCTTCATTTAAAAAAAAAAAAAAAAGAAAAAGGAAAAAGAAAAGAAAAGAAAGAAAAAAGATCCTTGGGCATATTTCCTAAACAGTCTCAGAAAAAGACAATTGCAAAGCAATAACAATGGTATCTTTTAAAATAGAGTTTGGAATATAGATCCTAAACACTAGAATGTTTAAAAGAGTAGAAAGGTAAAAAGAAATTACTATTGATTCCTGAACACAAAAATAGTCACTGTTTCTGGCACTTTGGTGCTTTTCTTTCCAGGCTGGCTTGCTTACTTATTTATTTCATGGGGCTCGATCCCAGGACCCCAAGATTACGACCTGAGCCAAAGGCAGATGCTTAACAGACTGAGCCACCCAGGTGCCCCTCTTCCAGGCTTTTTAAAATGCCAGGTTGTTGTTTTTTCTTCTAGGAAACCTTTTCATTGACATTTAATATGCATGCAGACAAGTGCATAGAACTTAAGAGTACACTTCTTACTTTCTTCTCCACGATGTAAACAACCCCTTGTAAATGACACCCAGGTCAAGATACAGATTACCAACACTGCAAAAACACAAAGGTGATTTGATGATTTCTTAATCATTAGCCTCACAAATTGAGCACTATCCTGATTTCTATCAGCACAGATTATTTTTTCCTTATTTTTGAACTTCATATAAACGAACTTTATATAAAGCAGTCTTTGGTATCAAACTTCTTTCATTTAGTAGAATGTTTGTGAAACTTACCCATATTGTGTGCATGCTAGTTTATTTCTTAATGTCTGTGTACTTTTCTATCGCATAAATGTACCATAATGTGATTTTCCATTCTATTCTTCAGGGAAATTACTTTAATTTGAATAAGAATGTAGAGACTTGCTTTCAGTTGTTTTAAAGAACTTTCCATTTCGAGTTTTGCTTCTGTTTCTAGGTGGGGTCTTTCAGACTTCCTAATGGAAAGCCTGTCATGTTTAGCAAGGTCTCTATTCTGTTTCTTTTCCAACTTCGAGTAGCCAAAGAATCAGGAGTTTAATTAAGAAACATCAAAGCATTTCCATTTGTATACAGACACATTTATTGATATTATTCTTATAGACTGACCATAGCATAAAAATGCCTCTTGCATTTTAACCAACTCTTCCTAGAGCAATCATCCAGCTTTGATAGTGTTAAAATACCACAAATAGAGGGAGAACAAAAAGAGCAGTTCTGTTTTACAAAGAAAAGAAAAAAGAGGCAGCAGACTGGCTGCAAACTGTTACTTTTGAAAGAGGGTATGCTAATTTATTTTGATCAGAAGTGATTTGATGCTTCAGTTCTGTTGCGTGGACGTATAAGTGAAACTGCTCCCATTTTTAAAGATATTTTTCTTGGTCCACTTCAGCATAATGAACAATTGCTTCCTGGCATTTTAAAATGTAGAAAGAATCTAGATTTTAAGGCTATTTGAGGTAAATTTCAACTATATAGTAGTGACTTCTAGCGGAGTCATAATAGTTAGAAGAACTACAAGGTCCCAATCCAATCTTTTCCCCCGTTATGCTAATTTAAAGATAGTTTCCTACTCCGTTTCTCTGTACACACTTTAACAGCCCCCCACACCCTGCACTCCGACTTCTACGCATACCTACATAGCAAACTTTATTGCGCAAAAGGAAGAAAAATAGAAGATGGTGAATTTGACAGGAAGCAGTGAAGAAGTAATTTTGGCCCCACTTTTCTTGCTAACATGTTAAAACATCCGATGGCATTAAATACCGATAATGAAATTGCCTATAAGAGAATTTATGTGAATTACCTAAAAAAAAAGAGGTGAGTATAATGAAATAAATTCTTTGACTCACCATTTTGCTCAAAGCAGTCAGTTCTCCTCAAGTATGTGTTTCCTTATCCTCCTCATCTTCTTCATCTTCGTGGGTGGGAGGCAGAGAGATAGCGACATCGTGAAGCAGTTGAGGTGGGCTCTTGAATAGAAGGTATGGAAACCTTACAACTTCTAATTCTTCTTCTTCTTCCTCCAGCTCACCATCATCTAAGGCTAAGGGCACACAGAAAAATGCCTGGATTCAACATCCTGGTTAAAAGAAGGAAAAACTGAGCAGGGGTTGATGAGAGAAATGAGAGAGTTTGAACCAGACAGTCAAGGCAGGGGGTGACTGGAAGGTGCAACTCTTTGAGAAAGCTCTTTCAAGAAGTCTTTTGTAAATGTGGGTGAGAAGCAGCAAGCACGAAGTTGAAACCGCAGCAGATTGAACAAAAGGAAAAGGAAGAGCTCAGTCTGTGAAGACAGAAAGGGGAGGGCAGGTTGAGTTAAGGGACATGTGGTCTCTGTTGCTCTCCAAGAACAAGATGAGGGTTGAAGTCGTTTAGAAGAGATACAACAAAATTCTTCACAGTGACGTACACATGCAAGTTTTTTCATCATTTCCAATTCTGTAGCCTTCTTCACAGTGACAGTCCTATGGCCCCACAGAGTTAATACACAGCTGGTCACAGACTATGCTGACATGCAGACACTCAACCACATCTAGGAAAATTTAAACAACGTCTGCTTTTAGGTGTTGAAAGATAAATAAACATTATGAACCCATGGGCATAATTGTGTTCCCCTCGCCACCCTTATTAGCCAAAAACAAGGTTTTGCCATATAGAAGGCATCGTCCCCGAATTCTTCCTCAAGTATACCCTGCCAATTATTTTTCTTCCACTCATTTCGAAGTTTACTATAGTTCATCCTTATAGACAAGTTCTTCCTGAAATCTTGATCACAAGATTTTGATGAAGAATTTACAACTTAAAAGAAATTCAATGGTCTGAGTGTACCGCTTTATAGAATGTTCATCATTCTTGAATTATTCAGCATCTAAGATGAAGCATTTATTCCATGTGTAATTCTGTACAAGGCTTGTGGAGAATTTTAAGATGGAAGAAGAACCCCGGCCCTTGATTCATTTGACTTACTGGTGGTGTATGTCCACATTTGAGCCCAGACTTTGGTCAATGTGTTTATGATACTAAAAGTTCATTTATAAAGCTGAGTTTCTAAGTTTTGCTTCAGATTTTGGATACCTTTTCCATTTGGATGTGTGTGCCCAAGTATGTACATTCACGCCATACAATCATCTCTTGGCTCACTCTACTTAAAAGCAGATGGTACATAAAATTCAATTTTTTTTTGGCCCCGTTAATTGGATGGAATGTGGTAAATGGTAATATACTCTACTGTGTTTAGAATATATAGATACAGTTTTGTATTCTTTGCTGTTATCTATATTGCAAGGCTGGGGAGCTTGGCTATCTATATGAAGAGACATATCTATCATCCTCAACAGAATGCAGTAATTTGTTTCTTTAAGCAAAGAAACTATTCTCTCTGAGGCATTAAATCCTTCATACATAATTTTACTGTTATTGAGACAGATATTAATTCTCTAATCTTTGCTTTTATTTTTAAAAAATGTGGTTCAAAATAATGGTAATAATGATCATAAATGAAAATTTAAAGGTTATATATTTAAGATAAACCTTAAATAAATTACAGCAATGACTTACATGAACCATTCTTAATAGTATAAAAAAGGTGAATTAATACTACTCACCTAAATCTCCTATGATATTTATATATCATATATACATCATATATCATATTTATATCTAAATCATATATATATGACTTAGAAATCATCTGAAGGGTAAGTGAACCAATTTTAACAAATAAGTTAGAAGATTATAATGACTCCTCTGAAAGCTCGCATTAGCTAGATTAATATCAGATATGTAAAGGATTCCAGGACAGATTTGGACTGTGGCTCATGAACTGGCAATCCCTTTGCTACGACTCCCTGATTAAAATGACTTTCAGGAACTAACTTTAATTCCAGTCAAGCTTGCCCTGAATGATTCCTATGGCAGTGTTCTACGGCCTGCCCAAATCTCTCACTTGCCTATATATATTAAATTAGGTAAAAGGGATTATGGGCCAATGAACATTATAATAATAATAGCTACTTTTAGCAGAGTGATTTCTCGACGTCAATCACTGTACTAGGCACTTTACATATATTACTTTACTTAATTTACCCACTAATCCTATTATTGTCTTCACTTTACTGATGAGGACCTGAGGCTCAGAGCAGTTAGGGTCGTCCAAGTTCATACAATAGAAAATGGTAGAACCACATACAAAGCCAAGTCCCTTTAGTGTCAAAAACTTCCCTTTCCTCCCCTAACCCTGGGCCTCAGATGTTCTTCCTGCATGGTTGCCCCATCACATAATGAGTTCATGTTAGATCTCGGGAATTTACCATCACATCCACCACCATCAGAACTAATAACGCCTTCCTGACATCGACATTTGTAGCTTCCTGAATAGTTGATGCAGAGATGGGCACAGCAGTCTTCTCCACTCTCACATTCATCAAGGTCTGAAGGGGAAAAGGACATTTCTGTTATTTAAGAGATGGGAATTGAACCAACCTAGAGAAGTGCCCATAAGCCTCACTTCCAAGTTACAACTGTTCTACTACTCATTTCCTGTTTCTCAGACTACACGGTACGAACATCAAAGAAACCATAATACAAAAAGGTTGAGGCCCACGTTTGGATTTATGTTTCTTGCATGCTTCCCCAATGCTTGTTACTTATTTTTAAAATATGTAAATAATCTCCACATGCATTTATAAGCACAGGAAAAGAGATATCTGCTATTTTTCCAGTTTAAACAGCAATCTGACTGAATCAACAGAGAACCCGAAGAACAACAACAACAACAACAAAACAGCTTCAGAAGGGCCAAAAAATTCCATTTAGTGGGCACTTCATAGCTGCAAAGAGGAGGTAGTCTTAGCCTCCATAATGTGTGTGGTCTTCTAGAACTTGAGAAGAAAGCATTCCCAAGCAAAACGAATCCATGTAACTGGCAAGAGAAGTGTTAACCGCAATTCAGACAGAGGGCAGAAAATCATTGTAAATATTATATTTAAATGACAGAATATTTCAGAGCGTTTGCTTGAACTCTTCGATGATGCTTTGACTACATGGATAAGTGGGGTCTAGGGGTTTTTATCGCCACCAGTAATACTATTACCCTGGCATGTCCTATCAGATAAACAATTTTCTAAGTGATGGTCTTTAAGTCTCCTTTGACACTACTATTCTAGAATTCTACAATCCTGAACGTTGTTTCCTAAGACATAATTGCCTGGAGGAAAATAAACATGCACCACAAGATGTCAAATTGAAACCTTTCAGCTACAGGATAATCTATTTGGCCTGAGTTTTGGGGTGATCATTTCTAGCATAATTGGCTGAGGAGTAGCAAGAGACTCTTTGCTCACTTTTTCCTCAGGTGGACACCTGGGGTTGTGTGGTCAGGGTTTTCGGCTACCCTTGGTTCAGTTTGACTCCCTCTGTTTGCTGAGCTGTGGAGTCGGGTGGACTGCGGCGCTGACGTTACTGAATTTCACTGTTCTGTAACTACATGAGAAGCCAGAGATATAAACGGTCAGGGTCTCAATTAACCTTGGAAAGGGTACCAATGTAAGAAATGCAGATAAGAAAAAAAAAAAGAGAAAAAAATGCAATCAATCAGCCAAGGTGAAGGGTCACTATAAAATATCTAAATGAGGGTCATTTGGACACAAAACACTCTTCCTCCTGCCAAATGTCGTAAGTAGAGCTGCTCACAAAATTCTAGATATTTTTGCCTTTTCAATATTAAACCTTCCTCTGTCCTTTGGATTAAAGAGCATGAATATAGGGGACCAAAACTTTTTTTTAAAAAACTCAGTTCCCTTTCATCTAAAACATTATCCTTAGGGTTTTTTTTTTTTTAATTTTAAGATTTTTTTTTTTTACTTTTCTCAGATACCACCAGAGCCTTTAACCATCCAGGTTTCAGGATTTCCTGTTCTCAACTAGCAAGGAGAACAACTGCATTATAATTGGAAAATTAGTTCCTCAGTCTATCATTTTATGATCCATTTTGGATTCTTCTTCTATTATCATTCCTCTGGGGTTATTTCTACCTTGTCTGATCTATAACGCCCTCAGTCTGGAATTCACCTGAAAACCCTTCCTTTCTATCTGATAAGCCTTTCTTAAAATGCCCTGTCTCTTCAACTTTTGCATCACCTGTTTCTCAAATTTCTTGATTTTTTTTTTCCTGATCTTATTGGGTGAGATTTTGCTTGCTTATTTTTCCCTTTTAATTTTCCTCATCTCTATTTTTTCCTACATAGGCCAATATGCCAGCTATTGCAATGTTACAGAGAAATTCACCTGTACATAAAAATTTAGCCCTAATAAAAAATAGAACATCAATTGTAACCAGGCAAAATAATTTCACATTTCAGCTTTAATTTCAGAAAAGCATCAAAAGTAAACTGTAAAAGAACTTGAGCTTCTGTATTTGTTCCCCATGTATAACCACTGAATAAAGCTCCAAACATTAGAAATAAAAAAATATTTTCTAGGGGTGCCTGAGTGGCCAACTCTTGATCTCAACTCAAGCCATGTTCTTGGGGTTGTGGGATTGAGCCCTCCATCAAGTGCTGCACTGGGGGCTCTGGGGGGAGTCTGCTTGAGATTCTCTCCCTCTCCCCCTGCTCCAACCCCTGCTTATGTTCTCTCTTTAAAATAAATAAATAAATCTTAAACAAGTATTTTCTAATAATTGCCAATTGTTAAATGTAGCAAACGTATTGCTGGTCAGATGCTCACATTTTAGACAGCTGCCTTTCCAATTATATTAACACATCTCTAGGTTTTAGCCCTAATAAAATTTGCATTTGGGTAAGACTGAACATTTGCAGATTGGATGACTGATTTTCACATTTATTTGTGTATTCAAATATACTTTAAAAAGCTAATCTTAAAATAAGCTAACAATTATTTAGTTTCCTTTATGCATGAATGTTTTTACAAAGCAGCCATGGCCTTAGTCTATTCTTAGGCAAATAAGCAAAGTATGCATATGTACACTCTGAACAAATCATTGCCTTTACTCTAGTGAATATTTGGACTTAAGGGATGAGTATTATTTATTGTTGGAAATGAAATAAACTTGAGCCATAAACAATACAACATAATGTTGACTGCTGAAATGTCATAAATATGCACTTTTCCACATTTTGACCCTGGCGGATGTTCTTTTTTTTTCTAGCTATAAATAAAAGCTTTACTGAATTGTCCTTTTCAAAGAATAAGGAAAGACCAGATCGTAAATTGCAGAGGTTTAGCAAAATTCCAGTTTCTCGTATTCAATAGTCAAAATAGGAAGATAGGTAAGAAGGAAGAAGGAGAGGGAAGGAGAGAGAAAAGAAGGAAGCCCTTTATATTTTTCTCAGATAAAAACATTAGCAAGATAGAAAAATAAAACCTATTTTTCATTACATAAAAAGTGGCAAGGGAAGCAACTGGTTTCCTTAAGTTAATCACTGTAGACTGGGAAAAATACAGAAAGCAATGCTGGATCAAGAAACATGTTTAATGACATTGTTTTGGTTAAATAATTTATGAAGCCAGAATACTTCAAAATTCCTTTACGTTCACTCTGTCACATTATAGTGCCAAAATAAAAAATCCCAGATACTTGGACCTCTGAAATTCTTCTTTTATGATACGTCACTTTGTCTCTAACAATATTGAGTAGTATGAAATGGCCAAAGATATTTTTCAGTAATTATATTATAATTTTTAAGAAAGGTGACTTAAAGTATCACAAAAGAAAACAAGCTAATATGGTATCAGAATTCCTGAATAATGGCAAACTGCTTTAGGGGCTTATAGGTTCTCTCTGAACCAAAGTTCACAGTAATACAGTTTGATGTTCAGTATCCCTATTTTTAGTAGTATTCTTTTTCCTCAGAAGCTCTAGATTAAACATTTCATATAGAGCAATGTTAGGGTGGAGATTATTCTTAGTTTCCCACATGATAAAAGTTCTAATAATATGTTGGAAAAGTTATCCATTAAGAATGGGTTTGAACTGGAATTTCCAAAGAATAATATCTTTTAAAGTTTTCTTTTGGAATGTAACTACTAACCGTATCAAAGTTGACTGTGCACCCAAATTATCACCAAGTTAAAAATCAATGCTCATGGTTTAGTTTCTGTTTGAGGTAAAGTAGGGTGTATGTGTTGTTTGAATTACAAATTACATTAAATGGTTAGGTAGGTCTTGCAATATTTTCTTGACATAAAACTATTAAGTCTATATATTTTGTTAACATGTTTTAAAGTAATTTTTCTTTTGCATTTGCCAGTAGTCAGAGGTACTATTCAATTTGCTTCTTGCAGTTTGAGAGACAGGGCCCATAGTACAGCCGTAAGTATGTATTAGAGAGGAATGGGCTAAATGAATCCTGGGCAAATTCTGAAGATGACATTTACCGTACATTACCTATGCATGTTTTCTCATCTGAATCAAGCTGGTGTCTATGGTTGCAGGAAAAATTACCCTCCCTCCAGCCCCCGCCCCAAGTACGTGTTCACAGTGATGGGAACAACCATGATTGTTCTCTTCACAGCTATTGACAATTTCCAATTCAAACCCTTTCCAAAACAAGCAAAAGAGAGTTATTAGCATAACAACAGAGAAACCTGAATATCTGTCAATAATGGGTACATTCTCTGTTAGGAAGATAACAAACTTCATTGGAGATTTATCAACACTCTACACGTGTAAAAGTAAAAGTCTGAGAGCTGTTAGGCATTGTAAATGTCTATACCATATCAAAATACTAATAAACCTATAAATAATGTTGAACTGATGAAGTCATACAGAAAAGCAATGTGTCCACCAGTGGTTATTAACACACTTCTTAAAAGAGAGTTACCTCTGGGAATTCATAGTATTTTCAGGATATAAAAAAATATGCATATTGAATCAATGACCGGAACGCAAATAGGTTGTTTGCCAATTGACACATCTGTTCTCAAGCTAATGGTATGTTATTATCTGTCCTTTTTAGAGGTTATAAGTACATGAAAATACTGTTAAAAATAGCTTTAGAACAAAAGTATGAACACAGAAACAATGAATGAGCTGATCCTATGTAACTAGTATCATGTTGATGTGCTAATCAGTTTTGATGTACATGAGAGTCACTTATCATATAAACACACGATTACTTTGCAAAACAATTTGCTGATCCTGGTACATACTACTGATTGGAGACATTTGGGGGGACATGGCTCTCAGCATATAGATACCAATTGAACTGAGCACACAGGCACTAATCCATCATATTCTTATGAGGAAATGAGAAATAAAGAATGCTTTGAATCAATGATAAAATATGGAATTTGGGGGGTGCCTGGGTGGCTCAGTTGGTTGAGCGTCCAACTCTTGATTTCAGCTCAGGTTGTGATCTCAGCGTCGTGAGATCGAGCACCAGCATCAGGCTCTGTGCTCAGCACGTAGTCTGTTTGTCCCTCTCCCTCTGCTCCTCCCCCTGCACTCTGTCTCTCTGTCAAATAAATAAATAAACAAACAAATAAATAAAATCTTTTAAAAATATGGAATTTGGGTACTCTGCTTTTTCCACCATCGGCCACTATTGTTCTTCATTTGTGTTTCTTGGGGACACCTCTTCTTAATGAGAGTGTCCATGTTGGTTCATTTCCTTCCATTCTTAATGCCTGAAGAAGAGAGACAGGAAAGAACCAGACAAGGGTACTTGGGATTGTGGCACTCCTTGAAGGCATATATTACCATTCAAACTGCCTAGATATCTGCCATAGTTCCTGTACACTGATAGCACAGATGCTCCCTGATCCCCAGCCTCTAGTCTACAGTCGGCAGCCGCCTTACGTGCTCCCAGAGCACACAGTGCACATCCCTGTCATTGTGCTTATCCCTCTGTGCCATCATCATTTTGCATTACCCAGCTCATAACAGATGTTCAAAAATAGGTTTTAAATGATTGAATAAACAAAAGAAGGATTATGCTAATCAATTTATTATTGAAAATAAGAACCCCTTTGGGTTTAGAAACAGCTACTTTAGCACTGAGGAAAATTAGAAAGCTAAAGGAAAGATTGAAATAGTAAAGAGAACTGATATTTTTACAATATGTTAACATATACTCTTTAGGGAGACGTAGTTTAAATTTTAGCTCCTATTTTTGTTATTTCCTGTAGACAATCCTGTTCTAAGTCTGCTGGTGGTAACTTAATTTAAACAGAAATTACATTGTTGTAACCTTATTTAAAAATGCATGGGACTAAAAGAGTGCATACTTAGATCTATAACTGCCCACTAAAAGTAAGCTGAGATTTTGTGTTCTTGATACAGGTGTAAATAATTCTCAACCACCCTACTTTAAAAATATATACACTTAAAAAAAAACTTTAAAAAATGATCCTTGTAGTTTCTCACAGGTAACAAATAATCATTACTTACTCAACATATTAAAAATACATTAAATATGTATAGAATTTCTTTTAAAGATTTTATTTATTTGACACAGAGAGAGAGACAGCCAGAGAGAGAGGGAACACAAGCAGGGGGAGTGGGAGAGGAAGAAGCAGGCTCCCAGTGGAAGAGCCTGATGTGGGGCTCGATCCCAGAACTCCGGGATAACGCCCTGAGCCGAAGGCAAACGCTTAACGACTGAGCCACCCAGGAACCCCTAAATATGTATAGAATTTAAGTTCTACTATATATTGCTTGGTAATTTGGGGGAAGCCTTCCTCATGCTGCATCTGGAATCTTCTAATTTCTAATCACAAAACAGTTACAGTTCATTTATAGCACTCCATGATGATTTAATGTTTATGCTATACAGTGTTTTGAGAGCCTCTGAGGAGAAATTATATAAATCCAAAATATTGTTTTCTTAGGGAAAAGGTAAAACAATATTTTCCTAAAATGTACTTCTATCTGAAGGACACATAATTCATTCTTAAACATCACCACATTCTGAAAACACTTACTCCACCTATAGGTTTTGAAACAACTCAAAACACCAGTTTTCACCTAGAAAGTTTTGTGTGTCAGTTAGTAAATATTGAGGTCTGGTGAGAGCTACAAAAAGAACTTAGCCAAATATTCACATAAGGGAAATAAATGTAAAAATACACTTCTACCAAATGTATTCAACTCTAGGGCAAATTGCTTTCCCAAGTAAATTCTACAGAAATCCTGTATCTCATAAGTCATTAGCAATAATGGCCCCTTCTTTCATGATAACCCAAAATGCACAGATTGCAAGAATTTTATTTCAGATATTTGTAAGGTATACTCATCTCCTAAGCCTCTGGCTGCATTGAAAAGTCAAAATATTAATAAGAAAGAAAAACCCGTCCACATTTCTGCTTGAAAGGATTCCTCAGGGCACTGAGAGAAAAGATTCACTTCAGAAGTTGTATCCTAATTAGTAGTTAATTCTTCTCTCCTGTCTTACTTAGTTTGCTCTTTAAAAGACAAATATCACCATAGCAAAACTGCCCTGTCTTTAAGCAATAGAAATATACCATCAGACCTCAAAGCTACATTAGCAACCCAAGCATTAAAGAAACATAGCATTTTGTGCAGTGGAGGAGAATGAAGAATTTAGTGACCCTAAGAATGTCTCTTCATGGGAAAGCTTAGAGAACACAAAATTGTTTATTTTATTTATCAATATCATTATTCTTCTTCCTTGGTTAAATTGATAAGTTCATACACAAATACATGATAAAATTGAAAGGACAGTGTAGTTGGAGCCTAAAGACGTCAGTTCAAGTCCCAGTGCGAGAACTTACTAATTTTGTGTCATTGAGTTTTTGTCTTTGACACTGAATTGATAGTTCCCTAAGGTGTGGAGAACTGGGAAGAGCATCTTTGGAACTGAAACTGGAAATCAGCAGTTCTGTTTTGGGTGTGCCAAGTTTGTAATGCTTATCAGTCAAGCAAGTGGAGATGTTGAGTACATGGTTTGATATACTCACATGAGTTAAAGGAAGAAGAGAAATGAAATATAAATTGGAAATTGAGAGAGGGGGCAGAGATGGAGAGGAAAAGAAGGAAAATGTAAGAACATGAATGGGAAGGAAAGTGTTTCAAGAAAAAAAGGGGTTTGTCCACAGTGTTGAATGCTGCTAAGAGGTATAGTATAGTATAAAACCAGAGATATTAACAAGCAGTCTGGCAGCATGGAAGTTATGGGTGATCATTGGGTAGAAATGGAGATCTGATTAGTCAGGGACGATGAGAGAGTGCAAGATGAGGAGGGAACATTGGCTAAGTGATGAAAAATTTTAATGTGAAGGGGATCAGACTGAAGCTGTAGTAGGGAGTGGGCTCATAGGAATGTACTTTAAAGATAGGAGATACTGGACCAAGTTGACATGCTGATGAGAATGATCCATTATATAACTGCAATAGCAAAGATAATGAGAGAATGAGAGAGAATAGAATCTGAAGTATAGTATAGGAGATGGCCTTTGGTAGTCTTAGGACCGCTTCCTTTATATTAACAGTGGTGAAGGTTTTTCACGCTATTCTATGGGGTATTTTCAGTCAATCGTTAACTTGACTTGTAGTTTGCATCCACTTGCTTGATGATGTAAGAAACAAGGAAGAATAAAGGCAAAAGGGGGGTGATATAAAAATTTGTCTTTTAATTTGTCTTTAGAAATATACATCACATTCTACTGTATGGTGACTAACATAACACAGGTGTGAGCATTCATTTTGATGAAGTGGAAATAAACATATTCTGATAGTATAGATTGGTCCAGTTATGCTGCATAATCATTTGAAATTTATGGTCCTGAATTTAAAGTAAAACTAGTTAACATGGTTGTGCTTTGAACATAACAAAATTTACCTGCTAAGTTAAAAATATGAAGCAGAGAAAGAAGGGAAGAAGTCACTGAGAGAAAGCTGGGTCTAAGGATGAAAGAAAATGTATTGTTTACATACCATGGCTACATAAGAAGCAGAGGTGGAGAAATCAGCCAAAGAAATAAGAAAAAAAATATTCTGTCATTTGAAAACAGAGAGAAGAAGAAGCAGATGAGTGCATTTGGGAAATATTGAAGTTGAGAACATGGATTGGAAGGAATTTGTTTCAGACAGTTTTAAACTTAGTAAAGCAGGGAGTGTATTATTCATCTATAGATTAAATAGTGAACCAGTGGAGAAGACATGAAAATGGAATCGCTGTAATAGTTATTAATAGCAGTGAATAATTCAGCATAAGAACATTTTAATATACTGATAATAAGAGATATATTAAATTGTATAACTGAACCTAAGTGAGGAAAGGCTAAGGTTAGATGACATGGATCATTTTTTTTAAGATTTTATTTATTTATTTGACAGAGATAGAGACAGCCAGCGAGAGAGGGAACACAAGCAGGGGGAGTGGGAGAGGAAGAAGCAGGCTCATAGCGGAGGAGCCTGATGTGGGGCTCGATCCCAGAACACCGGGATCACGCCCTGAGCCGAAGGCAGGTGTTCAACCGCTGTGCCACCCAGGCGCCCCTGACATGGATCATTTTGATTTGAGAAAAAAAGAAGAAGGAAAGGGGTAGAGGGATGAGCTAGTGAAAGAGAATTCAGTGAGAAGGAGCTGCTTAAAGAGGCATGATGGAAATGAACAGAAACAGGAAAGGGAGAAGGGCTGACACGAAACATATGCGTTGGAGTATCCAATGTGTCAGGCATGGTACTTCAAAACTCCTTGTGTTTTACACTGGAGTTATTAGTGTTCAATAAATATTGCAAAACAGAGGTGATGAAGGTAGGCAGACTCTTCACAAAGGATAGCTGTGGGTCCAAAAGAGCCTCCAGTCATGAGCCCTGAGACAGTCCTTGCTATCCACACTGTGGGTCATTAGGCAAACATTTTCTGTTGGCTCTGGACCTTTGTTTCCTCAAACTACAATGAGGGTGTTAGACTTCGAAGATCGCACTCTTACACCACCCCAGTGGAAAATATTTTCAGGAGCTTCTGCTTTGACAAGTTATTCAATATGGTTCTTTTGTTTATTACTCTTGTTCAATACTTGTAAAATGCTACATATTTCTTGGGCTTCTTTTGCTGTCATTTCTGCGACATTGTTTTCCATCAGCTCCCAGCTCAAAGCTAGGGTGGAAGGCGCAAATGAAAGATCCCATTGTGTTCACACAGTGATGGCTGCAGTGAGCCAGCCGTTCAGCATGTTCATTCACATCTACAGGAAGAGATATACAGCAGCTATGTCTTCAGAGCTCAAATTAAGATTTATCTGTAAACTATAAAAATGATCTAAAGCATTCCCTTCCTCTCAACCCAGACATCAAGCATAACAGTAAATACTACATAGGTGTCATATTTGCAAATAAAGCAACTGCTAATGATATCAACTCAAGTGTTGGTCTAATGTTCTCAAACACTTCTATCTATAAGAACCTAGTAGTATTAATTAATTGGGAGAAAGAAAAGGAAATAAACTAAAAATTATACTTTATCTGTCCCCTAACAATACAGGTAGAAGTCATTGTAATTTGTCTTTAGAAATATACATCACATTCTACTGTATGGTGACTAACATAACACAATAAAAAATTTTTATGAAAAAAAGAAATATACATCACATTCTTTTTTCTTTTAAAGATTTATTTATTTATTTATTTATTTATTTATTTATTTATTTAAGAGAAAGAGAGTGTGTCCACATGTGCACATAAATGAGGGGAGGGGCAAAGGGAGAGAATCTTCAAGCAGACTCCCCCTTGAGCTCGGAGCCCCATGTGAAACTCCATCCCTTGACCCATGAGATCACCTGAGCCAAATCCAAGAGTCAAACACTTAACCAATTGAGCCCCCCAGGTGCCCCAGGAATGTATCTCACATTCCCAACCAAAAATGGTATCTCCCTGATGTAAGGTAGACAGGACGTGTGAACAAGCAGACTTGGGGTCTTCACGTGTAGCAATCCATGGTGTACGCTCTACTTGATTACCATGGGGAAGTGCCATTTAAACAAGAATTCCCCCTCTTTCTCCTGACACTGAGAGCCAGTTCCATTCAGTGTAACTTCTGTAGCTCAGGTAGTCCCTGCTCCTTCCCTTCACATCGATAGGTCTCAACATCATTTTCCTGACTAGTACTTCCTCCTGTAGTGTCCTGCATGTCATCGCCACATGTATATATCTATATGTATAAATTTGTCAATTTGCCACAAATATTTGATAAGATCCTATTCTGTGCCAGAAAAGTTGGGCAAATGCTGTGCAAACAGATGACAAAAGCAAAAATGTTCTCTGTCACAAAAGTATATGAACACAATCAACAGAAAATCATATCTTAGTTTTGGTTTAAAAAAGAAAAAAAATAAACAGTAATTTTTATATCTAATTATTTTTCAGTATCTCTAAGTGTTTATCCATCCCATAAGTCAGGAAATATTTTGGTATTTTCATAATTAATCCAAATAAACTGTTTCTTATCTCTGAAATGTCATGATAAAAATGAAGGATTCTGTGATTTCTCTGAAGTTATTAAAACAAAGACTGTCCCACAGGAATGATTTCATTTATTAGTTCTGGTTATGGAGTAATTTGTCACTTTCATCCTTGAATTGAAGTATGTCTCTTTTGCTATTTCTAGGAAACAGAAATATGTAACCTTGTATTTATAGTTTCTTTCTTTTTGCTTTTAATTATTTCTAATTTCTGAGAACACTCATTTGCACATACTTGCATTTCAAAGGTTATCCCCCACCTTCTGTAGCCTATAATAAAAAACTCCCTGTGTAGTTATGGAAGATTTTGAATATTAATTTCGGAATTCACTTCATAACGAGAAACAGAAAACAAAAGGCATTAATTCTGAAATCACACTAAAAGATTTTTTTGTAACTAATAATTTCACTGTTTTTATAGTTTCACAAAAATACCTTTCAGAATGATCAAATGAGAATATAAATGTTCTTTTTAAAGCATAAATGAAAACACCCTTCTCCTAGCTGTTCTGATTATTCAAAACTGAATTACCACAAAATTTCAAACAATTACACAATTAAGCCATCAGTTTCAACTTCCTACTTCCACAGGCCTTTTTGTCTTCAGACAGCTGGTACCCTGGGCGACAGACACACCTGGCCACACCATTCTCACTCTGACAGATGTGGGCACATCCATTCCCACCTGTTCAGGGGTCCACCTCTGAAAGCAATTAAGCAGTTTATAATTCATTAACTTCAGAAAGATATACAAAGTGGAAGATTGGGGAAAGGTAAAGAGGGAACAGGGACCATGGGGTTTCTCACAGAGAGATGGTAAGGACTCTGGAAAGTCTTTTCCCACTTTCAGATAGAACTAATTTCACAAAAAGTTTCCCATTTTGTGATCTGAACTCCAAAATCTAAACAAATATAAACATGGATCAGAGCCAAAAAAGAATTAGCTTAATTCACTCTTCTCGAAAGTATTCTTTCTGCCCCCTGGTACCAAAAGTTCAACAGAGTCAGCATGAACTCTATCATATTTTCTCCTTCTCTCTCAACCCTTTCCTTTGGGCATCAGAATCATCCTAAAAGGCAAAAACTTCCTCTGGGTCACCTTTGCCTTTGGATAAGCAACCACAGTGTGAGGAGAAGGCAGACTGAAGCAACATGGGAGAGTCTTAGCCATAGCTGTCATGGAGATGGAATACAGTTCAGATCTTCCAGGCTGTAATGAACCTACTGTAGAACGTACAGTATAATGTTGAGTACAAGTGGCATGAACAGACATCCTTATCTCCTTCCTGATCTTGGGGGGAAAGCCTTCAGCATTCACTATTAAGTATAATGTTAGCTGTGGGTTTTTCATAGATTCCCTTTTTCAGGCTGAGGAAATAGTCTTCTATTTCTAGGTTGTTGAGTTCTTTTATCATGAAAAGATGCTGGATTTTGTCAAGTGTTGTTGTTACTGTTTTTCATACTACATCTACTGAGATGATCATGTGGTTTTTGTACTTTATTCTATTGATATGGTATATAGTATTAATTCATTTTCAGATGTTGAACCAACCTTGTTTTCCTGAGATAAATCTTACTTGATCATAGTGTACAATCCTTCTATTTGTTGTTGGATTTGGTTTCCGAATATTTTGTTTGGGGTTTTTATATCTACATTCATAAAACATATCTGTCTATGGTTTTCTTTCCTGTGATATGCTTGTCTGGTATTGGTATCAGGGTAATTCTGACTTCATGGAATGAACTGGGAAGTGTTCTCTTCTCTTTTACATTTTTAAAGAATTTGTAGGGGCACCTGGGTGGCTCAGTGGGGCGCCTAGGTGGCTCAGTCATTAAGCGTCTGCCTTCGGCTCAGGTCATGATCCCAGGGTCCTGGGATGGAGCCCGCATTGGGCTCCCTGCTCTGCGGGAAGCCTCCTTCTCCCTCTCCCACTCCCCCCGCTTGTGTTCCCTCTCTCACTGTCTCTCTTTTTGTCAAATAAATAAAATCTTAAAAAAAAAAAAAAGAATTTGTGGGGCGCCTGGGTAGCGCAGTCGTTAAGCGTCTGCCTTCGGCTCAGGGCGTGATCCTGGCGTTCCGGGATCGAGTCCCACATCGGGCTACTCTGCTGGGAGCCTGCTTTTCCTCTCCTACTCCCCTGCTGTGTTCCCTCTCTCGCTGTCTGTCTGTCTGTCACATAAATAAATAAAATCTTTATTAAAAAAAGAATTTGTAAAAATAAAAAAAGGAGTAATTCTTAAACATTTGGTATAATTCACCATTGAAACTACTTGGGCCTGAGATTTCTTTCTGAGAAGTTTCAAAATTATTAATTTTAATCTCTTTACGTATTACATACCTAACTGGATTTTGTATTTTTTTCAGAATCCAATTCCAGTAGTAATTATCATTCTAATAATTCGTTCATTTCATCTAAATTATCTAATTTGTTGTAATACTGTTGTTCCTAATATTACCTTCTTTCTCTTTTTTAAAAAAAATTCCCTAGGATCAGTAGTGATGTTCACTTTCACTTTTGATCTTAGTCATCTGAGTCATCTTTCTTTTTTCCTTTGTCAGTCTAGCTAAAAGATCAACTGTGTTGATCTTTTTTAAAAAACAACATCCGGTTTTATAATTTTCTTGTTTCTCTATCTTCTACTTCATTTATTTCTATCCTAATCTTTACCTTCCTTCTTTTTTTAACCTTCTATGTTCCTTTTCTCTTTATGTTACTTCTTCCCAGTCTGAGCTTTCTAAGAAACTCTTATATTTGAGTCTGCAGATTCAGTGTGCCCTCCAACTTCACACACAATAAAATTTGATGGATATTTTTGGTTTTGATTTCATTATTGCATCTGTATGTTTTGTCACGGGTTAAGAGATCTACACAGCTATGTTTATACCAGAAACTTAATTTACTTAATCTATATCCCCTACTACCAATTCTCAGGACAATGGAATAGGTAACTTCTCCTCTGAACTCTGAAAAGTGAGGGGCCATTTCCACCCGATACAAAATTGCAAAAAAGATTGCAATGAACTTCGGTAGGTTCTTTTCATTGACCGTTGTCTCTGGAACCTCTTCTCTAAATGTACTTTAATCATCTATTGCCTTAATGACTTCTTGATGCCCAGGTCTCCAAATCTGAGGATTTACTCCTCCAGAAAGTGGCTAGATATAATCTCCCTACAACAAGCTATACTACTGTCAGAAGACCCTTTTGTGTTGGGAACTGATTGTAACTGTAGTCTTAACCCATTTGAATTAGTCATGGAAGAACTATAAAATAAAACTTCTATTATGCAGCATTTGATAAAACTTACGACTTTTATTCTCACCTGCAGGACATAGAAGGACATTTAAAAGTAGCATGTGGGACACAAGTAATATTTTCAATCAAATTTATAATGCTTCTTTTGTGTAGAGTACCCTTTTTATAGTAGCACTTGAATAGGACCTGTTCAAATTTGGCTCATGATCATGAAAGAGTAACCATGATTGGGCTTACTTTCTACCATAAACAACTAGAAAATTAGAGTAAAAATACATGAAACAACTGTTTGTAGATATTGGACAACAAACAGAAAAAGTATGGGAACTCTGAGTGAAGAGAAACAAAGTAAGCTAAATTACTGTTTTGGGTTTTGCTGGAGACCATTTCTGGGTTACAGCACAGAAAGAGAAACCAAAAGAGAGCTCAGTGATCCTGCTAAATTGAAGAGACAAATCAGAGCTCATGATTATCAAGGAAATTAGAATTTGTGGAGTGTTAGAAGGGGCAGGGGGAGGTGGGGAGGAGAGGAAAGAGAGGAAAAAAAAAACCTCCAGAAATCTGTATACTGATCCTTTTGAATATTTGACTAAATATTATTGCATATATACATATGATAAGTCTCCATAAGGCCAGGCAAGAACAAAGAAGAATTAGGGAAGTTATAAGCCAAGCCAAACAACTCCCAAAGTATACAGAGGGCCGGGAATCAGTTCTTAGCAGCTAGAGTGGGAATACTGTTTAACATATGGGGCTTTCAGTAAAGATCCCCAAAGGACCATGACTCAGTAGTAAGACCAATTTAACCCCAGAATAAAGTTTATTCTAGATCTACCCTAACAAAGATTCAAAACAGCATTTGACAGGATCAAACTGATCGGCAAGTAACTTAGCGTGGCACCCAGAAAGAAAGCACAATACTTTTGAAAGAAGAACTAAAGCTAGCGTTAGACAATGTAAAATGAATAATGTCCAACATCTCATAAAAGGTTAATAAAAATGTGAAAGTGTAATCAAATGTGACCCATATCCAGGAGAAAATTCAGTTAATAAAAACAGACTTAGAAATAATAGAGATGATGAAATCAGCAGATAAGGACATTAAAATAGCACTATAAATAAATCAAATATGCCCGATGATTTGTAGAAAAATATGCATTTAGTGAGGAGATAAATAGAAGATATAAAAAAACTACCAAAGGGAACTTCTAGAGCAGAGGGATATAAGACCTGAAATGGAAAGTCACTAAATGGTATTATCAGCAGATTACATAATTAGAAAATTATTGAACTAAAAACTTAGCAGTATAAATTATCCAAAATGAAGAACAGAGAGAAAAAAAGGACCAAGCAATTTAAATAAAGGAAGTCTGGTGACGAGTAGAGCAATACTAAACAGACGATAGCAAATAATTCAAATTTTAGAAGGAGATTCTCTAGTAAAAGGATTAGGAGGAAGACAGCCTAATAAGACAGAAAACTTTCAGAAAATGACTGCCATGCTATAGCCAGACACCACAGAAAAAAATGTAACCCCAACCCCTACCTATGACACCAAAGACTGAACAGAGCCTAGACTTTCCCTTCAACAGGCTGTAAGGAGGAATTTTTTTTCCCCTTCCCACTGGGGTGATGTCCAAGGAGGCTTATCAGAGAGTCAAGGCTTCCACCACCAATCAATGATAATGAGGCCACCCTACCATGATGTCTATGAAAGCCATGTGGGAACAGCAAAAAGACACACCTATACTTCCTGGCCAGGTGGTACCAGTAGAGAGCTAGAACTCCCATCCTGCATGGAGGTAAGGAGGCATACGCTTCCTACTTGTAAGTCATTAGAAGCCAGGTGGTGGTAAACTTGAACTTCTACTCACACTGAGCAGTAAAATATGGTTTCCCCCCACTCCTTCCCCTTCCAGAGTAGTGTCAAAGGAAAACATCTAAAATATAAGGTTTACGTAAGATCCAGAGTCTAATAACATAATATGCAAAATTTCCAGGTTTCAGTAGAAAATTACTCATTATACCAAGAACTAGGAAGATCTCAAAAAGATTGAAAAAGTGAATAAATAATTGCCATCGCCAAGATTTTAGAGATGTTAGAATTATCTAAGATTTTAAACCAGCCATCATAAAATTGTCTTAATGAGCGATTACAAACATGCTTGGAACAAATGAAATAATAGAGTCTCAGCAAAGAAATAGAATATATGAAGAAGAACCAAATGGAAATTTGAGAACTGAAGAACACAATAACTGAAAATCTCAATAGAGGGGCACCTGGGTGGCTCAGTTGGTTAAGTGTCTGCCTTCAGCTCAGGTAATGATCTTGGGGTCCTGGGATCAAGCCCCATATCAGGGTTCCTGCTTAGCAGGGAGTCTGCTTCTGCCTCTCCTTCTGCCCCTCCCCCCAACTTGTGCTCTCTCTCTCTCTCTCAAATAAACAAATAAAATATTTTTTTAAAAAAAGAAAGAAAATCTCAATAGATAGGCTGAAAATTAGAATGGAGAGGACAGAGGAAAGTATCAGTGAAATGGAAGATAGAACAATAGAAATTACCCAACTGAACAACAGAAACAATCAACTAGGGGGAAAAAAGGAAATTTAAAAAAAGGGAGAAAGAAAAGAAAAGAAAAGAATGGAGACTTAGAGACCTACAGAAATATAACAAATATTATGGCAATGTCAATATCTTAGAGGATAGAAGAAATAAGGTGAGGCTGAAAATGTGTTCGAAGAAATAAAGCTGAAAATTTCCCAAATTTGACAAAAGATATAAATCTATAGATCCAAGGAGCTGAGTAAAGCCCAAGCAAATTAAACCCAAAGAAGTCCACACCAAGACACATTCTAGTCAAACTTCTGAAAAATAAAAACAAAAGCAAAATCTTTAAAACAATGACTGAGAAATGACACTTTATCTGTAAAGAAAAATGTAAAATAATAGATATTTCATCAGAAATCATGGAAGCTGGGAGGAAGTAACAACATTTTTCAACTAATGAAAGAAAACAACCCAGAATCTTATAGGCAGGAAAATTACTCTTTCAGAAATGTAGAGGAAACTGAGAAATTCTCAGATAAGGAAAAACTAAGAGAATTTATTACTCTAAATTAATGTCTAAAGGACGTTTTCTAAATAGAAATGACTAAAAAAAAAAACAAAACACACACACAACAAATGTAAAACATCAGGAAGAAAGAAAGAGCAAAATAAAGAAAAAAGCCCAATAAACTTTCCTTCCCCTCTTGAGTCTTCTAAATAACACTTAATGGCTGAACCAAAAGTTATAATATTGTCTAATGTGGTTCTAAATGAACATAGAAAAAATACTTAAACAATTATATGTAAGTGGGGAAAAGTAAAGAGAAGGGATTTTTAAGGGTTCTACACTTCACTTGAACTGGTAAAATAATGCCACCAGTAGCTAAGATAGTTATACAGAATGCAATACCAGGAGAACCAGTAAACCAGTAAAAAGCTATGTAAAGAAATCCACTCAAAATTGCTATGAATAAAACAAAATAGAATTCTAAAAAATGTTAAATTAACCACAGGAAAACTAGATAGAAAAATTAAAAACAAAACCAAAAACAACAAACAGAAAAAAAGAAATAGTAGACAAGCTGTAATATATCAATAATTACATAAAAGTAAATGGCCTATTACACCAATTAAAAGGCACAGATTTGAAAAGTGGGTTAAAAAAAAATGAACCAACTATATACACTCTACATGAAGCTCACTTTAAATATAATGATATAGGCAGATCAAAAGTAAAAGAATGGGGAAAAATATATAGCATCGAAAAACTGATCAAAAGAAAGTAGGAGTGGCCATATTAATGTCAGATAAAGTCCACCTCAGTACAAAGAAAATTTCTAGAAACAGAAAGAGACATTATGTAATAATAAAAGGTATAACAAAAGGGTCAATCCACCAAGAAGACATAATACTAAATATATATGTATCAAACAACAGAACTATAAAATATGTGAAGCAAAAGCTGATAGAAATGAAGGAGAAACTGACAAATGCACTGTTATAGTTGGAAATGTCATCACTCTTTCACCAATTAACGATGGAACAACTAGACAGAAAACCATCAAAGACATAGAAGTCAACAACACCATCAACACATAAGATCTAGTTGATACTTACATAATGCTCCACTCAACAACAGGAGAATAAACATTCTTGTCAAGTGCCCCAAAACCATATGCCACCATCAATTACATCTTGGGCGATAACAAACCTCAAAAATTTTCGAGAACTGAAATTAAATATGAAGTATTCTCTGACCACAAAGCAATCAACTGACAAATCAGTAACAGAGGTTATAGGAAAATCTCTAAACACGTGGAAACTAAACAAGTCACTTCTATGTAATCTATGGGTCAAAGAGAAAGTCCCAAGGAAAAATAAAAAAGCATCAAACTGAATGAGAATGAAAAGTCAACATAAAAATTTGGGAACAGGTGCGCCTGGATGGCTCAGTTGGTTGAGCAACTGCCTTTAGCTCAGGTCATGATCCCAGGGTTCTGGGATCAAGCCCAGCTGGCCTCAGGCTCCCTGCTCAGCAGGGAACCTGCTTCTCTTTCTCCCTCTGCCCTCGTCCCCAACCACATTCATGCTCTCTCTCTCAAATAAATGAAGTCTTTTTAAAAATTGGGGGACAAAGCTATAACAATGCTAAGAGACAGATTTGTAGCACAAAATATATTAGAAAAGACAAAAGATAATCTAAGCTCCCACCCCAAGAATTTAGAATAAGAAGAGCAAAATAAACCCAAAGTAAGTAGAATGAAGAAACTAATAAGGATAAGAGCAGAAAGCAATGAAATTGAAAATAGAAAAAATAGAAAATATTATTGAAACAAAGAGCTGGTTCATAGGCCAGATCGATAAAATTGACGACAAAAGGATTGACAAAGAAAATAAGAAAAAAGAAAATTATCAACATCAGAAATGAAATAGGATGTTATTATACACCCTGATGACATCAAAAGTATAGTAAGGAACAGCTACAAACAACTCTGCAAAATATACGTTGGTAACTTGGACAAGTAGTTTAATTTCCCAAAAGAAACACGAACAACCACAAGTCATTCATATGAAATAGAAAACTTGTATAGCTCTGTAACTATGAAAAAAATAATTTATAATTTAAACTGTCCCCAAAAAGAAATCTCTATGCTCAGATGGTTTCACTGAGTAATTCTACTACATGTTTAAGAAAGAATTAACACTGATTCTAAAATATCTTCCAGAAAATATAAAATGGGATACTTTCAAATACATTTTATGAACATAATATTATCCTGATGCCAAAGCCAGGCAAAGACAGTACCAGTAAAAAGAAAGAAAGAAAGAAGAAAAAGAATACTATAGATCAATATCACTCATCAATAAAGATGTAAAAATCCTTTACGAAATAGTAGCCAATAGAATCCAGCAATGTATATAACACAATTATGCAACATGATCAAGTAGGGTTTATTGCAGCATGCAAGGCTGATTCAACATTACAAAAAAAATATCAATCAATGTAATTCTCCATATTTATAGAATAGAGAAAAAATTCACATGATCATATCAATCAATATAGAAAAAAAACATTTGACATAATTCAACACACATTCATGATTAAAGAAAATGGGATCAGTAGGAATCTCCTCAATTTGATGAAGAGTGTATACAAAAAATCTGCAACTAACACTATACTTAATGGCAGAAAACCAAATTATTTCCCCTTAAAGTTGAAACCAAGACAAGGATGCTTGCTCTCATCACTCTATGTAACAGTTCTAACCAGTGCAATCAGGCACAGAAAGGACATAAAATGACTATAGATCAGAGAGGAAAAATTAAAACTCTTCTTATTTGCATATGGCATGATGGTCTAAAAATTCTAAGGAATATACAAACTCTTAGAACTAAAAAGTTGAGTTCAGCAACTTTGCAGATAAACATGCAAAATAAATTGTTTTTATACATACTATAAATGAACACATGGGCAGTGAAAATAAAAAAGCAATAACATCTACCATCACTCAAAAACCCAAAATATTATGTGCCAATCTAACAAAACATCTATAGGACTTGCATGCTGAAATATACAAAACACTGATGAAAGAAATAAAAAATATATGGTGAGATCTACTGTCTTTATGGATTGGAAGACTCATGAAATAAAAATGCCCATTTTACCAAAGTCGATATACAAGACTAATGCAATTCTTATAAAAATCCCAGCAAAATACTTTGTATGTATAGACAAGTTTTTCCAAAAATGTATGGAAAGCAAAGGAAGTACAATAGCTAAAACAACTGCAAAAAAGAAAAATGAAGTGAAATCAATGCCTGTACTTGACGTCAAGATTAATTGAGGCTATTTGGTAGTGACTGAAAGATACATGCATAAATTGGTGGAACAGAATGAAGAACCCAGAAAAAGATCCACACAGATATGACCACTTATTTTTGAGAAAGATAAAAAAGCAATTCAATGAACAAGGATAGCCTTTCAACAAATGAATAGGCAACCAAATGGATCTTGACTTAAATCTTATATCTTGGGGTGCCTGGGTGGCTTAGTTGGTTAAGCTCCTGACTTTCAATTTTG
This sequence comes from Ursus maritimus, assembly GCF_017311325.1. NCBI lineage: Eukaryota > Metazoa > Chordata > Mammalia > Carnivora > Ursidae > Ursus > Ursus maritimus. The sequence continues at coordinate 92,746,434 of NW_024426552.1, forward strand.
GCTCAGGTCATGTCTCAGGGTCATAAGATCCAGCCCTGAGTCAGGTTCCGTGTTCAGCAGTGAGTCTGCTTGAGATTTTCTCTCTCTCTCTCTCCCCTCTCTCTGCCCCTCCCCCCTATTTACATGCTCTCTCTCTCATAAATAAATAAATAAATAAATAAATACTTTAAATCTCATATCTTACACAAAAATTAACTAAAACTGGACCACGGACTTAAATGTAGAACATAAAACTATCTTTAAAACACTTTTAGAGAATATAACCTTTATTAATAACCTTTAAAAACTGGAATGAATCCAGATGGAAATATTTAAGGAAACTGGTATATCCATATCTTGGAATACTATGAACTGTTGTTACATGCAAGTACTTAGATGAATCTCCAGAGAACTATGTTGAGTGAAGAAAGCCTATCCATAATGGTTATATACTCTTTGATTTTTTAATATAACATTCTTGAAATGTTAACATGATAGAAATGGAGAACATATAAATAGTTCCTTGAGGTTAAGGAGGGAATAGGCATGGAAGGAAAACGTAGCTATTAATAGAGAATATGAAGGATCCTTGCAGTGATGAAAATGTTCTGTATCTTGACTGTATCAATACCAATATCTTGGTTGTGATATTGTATTATAATTTTCCAAGATGTCACCATTGTAGGAAACTTGATATAGGTACATGATATCTCTCCATATGATCTTTTTAAAATTTTATGTGAATCTAAAATTATCTAAAAAAAAGGCCCAAAAGGTAAAATATAGACCCCCCCCCCAAAAAAACAAACCAAAACAAAACAAATCTGTTAAATGAATGAATATTTTGGCTGAACTGCAATCTAAATTACCTCTTATAAAAAACAAGAATACAGAATTGACTTTACTCATATAACTTTCATTCAATATATATTATTTAGAAAAAGAGATAGATGGAGAGAGAGAGAGAGACACCTGACAGCCTTGATTGTTGGAGAAGCCTTGGACCCCACCAGGCACCAAGTCTAAACGGGGACTGCTAGAGTCGTCAGTATAAAGCTGCCATGTCAAAATGATTTTTGGGTGTAGGCTCTTTCCACTCTGGAGGGTATGTAGGTGGTTTGGAATGCACTGAGCTCCAAAGAGCGGGAAGGCCTGGTTGCCCAAGGCTTGGAACAGGGCAAATGTCAGGAGAAGAGGCCAGGTCTCTCTCTCTCTCTCTCTCTCTCTCTCTCTCTCTCACACACACACACACACACACACACACACTTTAATGAAAGAAAGCAAAGCAATATGGAAACAAAATGAACAGTTTCAGTGACCAGTGGGAAAATATTGAAAAGAACATATCATATAACTGGAATCTCAGAAGAAAAGAAAGAATAGAAATAAGAAATAAAAACTTTGAAAAAATAGTGACCAAACATTTTTGAAATTTCATGTAAACTAGACCCATATATCCAAGAGTCTCAATGAACCCAAGCAGAATAAACATAATGAAAACTGAACCGTAACACATCAAATTGATGAAAATCAATGATAAAGAGAAAATTTTTTAACAGAATCCAAAGGACAAAGAAAACTATATTATATACAGAAGAAAAGATAAAAAAATAACTCCATATGCCTTGTTGGAAACCATGCAAGACAGAAGACAGCAGAACATTTTTAAAATGCTGAGGGAAAATAAAAACAACCCCCCCCAAAAAAACCAAACCCCCAAAAACAGACATACATATCCAAAATGGATATGACACAAATGGAGAAGACATAAAGACATTTTCAGAAAAAAAGGAGTAAGCTGAAAGTATTCATCACTACAGATCAAAACTCACAAAATGTTGAAAGAAGTCATTCAGGTAGAAAGTAAATGACAGCAAATGGAAATGTGAACCTACACAATGGAATAAAGAAAGCAAGGCATTGTACATGTGTGGACAAAAATAAAAGATAGTTTTGTCATTTAAAAATATATCTAATATATATATATATATATATAGGTTAA
>NW_024426552.1:92748422-92939435 GCF_017311325.1 Ursus maritimus
CAAGTATAGTAGCAATGTATATGGTATTTTTTACATATGACAATTCTACAAAGCAATGGAACATAAAGAAATGCAAGTATATTGTTGGAAGTTTCTAACATATGTAAAGCAGTAAATAATATTTTCAAGGTAGACTGTGATAAGTTAATAATAAATATTGTAAATCCTAGAATAACAACTATTTTAAAGGAGTTACAACTAGTAAAGCAATATCAGAGATAAAATGAGATATAAAAATCCTTAATTAACCAAGGAGAAGTCAGAAAGGAGGAAAAGGGAATAAAGAATAAGTGAGACAAAGAGAAAACAAATAACATTCTCATAGATTAAAACCCATATGGAAATAAATATAAATTAAATATTCATATGACAAGATAAGGATTGGGGCACCTGGGTGACTCAATTGGTTAAGTGTCCAACTCTTAATTTTGCCTCAGGTCATGATCTCAGGATCATGATATTGGGCCCTGCATCAGGTTCCACAGTCAGCACAGAGTCTGCCTGAGATTCTCTCTCTCTCTTTCCCTCTCTCCTCTCCCTGCTCTCCCTCTTTCTAAAATAAATAAATAAGTAAATAAGTAAGTAAGTAAATAAATAAATAAATAAATAAAATCTTTAACAACAACAAAAAAAAAGATAGGGATTTTCAGACTTGAAAAAAAGCAAGACACAGCTATGTGCTATCTACAATAAACACATGTTAGCTATAAAGAATAAGATCTATATTTTAAAAGAGTAAAAATATATACTATGAAAATACTAACCAAAAATTTTTGAGTGGCTGTATTAATTTTGCACAAAGTGATTTCAGACAAGGTAGATTAGTACAAAAAAGGGCATTCCATTTTAATCAGGTAATCAATTTTTCAAGAAAACACAAAACCATTTTAAATGTGTGTGTACCTAATAACAGAGCTTCAAAATACATGAAGTATATTGATATAACTGAAAGGAGAAGAAGATACACCCATACATATAGTTGGAGATTTCGGTATTCCTTACCAATAATAGATAAGATAGGTGACAGAATAGTGATAGGCCTGTAGGCATGACTTAACAACTGTCAAATAACTTAAATTGACATTTATTACAATTTCAATCATTGCGGAATATGCATTTTTCGAGTATACAGAGAACATTTAACAAGATAAAATATTCTGAGCCAAAACCAAGTCTCAAATAAATATAAAGTGATTACAGATATATAGAGTATATTTTCTAATCAAAATGGAATTAAGTTAGAGTACAAAATGATATCTGGAATTTACTCAAATGTATAGATATTTAATAATTCAATTTTATTACCCATGACTCAAAGGAATTAGAAAATATTTTTAAGTGAATATAAACATTATCAACCTGTGTAGGGGAAACCTAAAGCAGTGCTTAGAGGAATGTATAGCTTTAAGTACTCATATGGGAAAAGAAGTAGGTCTAAAAATTTAGAAACTAAAAAAGGAAGAGCAAATTAACCTAAAATAATTAGAGGAAAAATAACAGAATGAAACCAGTGAAATAAACAATAAACAATAGAGACAATCAATATGAAAATTTGGTTTTTAAAAGTTCAATGAAATTGACAAACCTCTAAATTAAGCAAGAATAATGATATGACACAAATTAATAAGGGGATATTATGATTAATTTTTGCAAATATATTTGACAGTTTATATGAAATAGGCAAACACCTTAAATGACACATTACAATATATCAAAACTGACTCAAGTAGTGATGGAAAGCTTAAATAGCCTAATAGCAATATTGAAAATTATATTAAGAAATAAAAAATTTTCCTCAAAGAAAATTCTAGGCCAAGATGGCTTCACTGGTGAATTATCTTAAATGTTTAAATAAGAAATTATAGTAATTCTACACAAACTCTTGAAGAAAGTAGACAGGAGGGAATGTTTCCCAACTCACTTTACTAAGCCAGAATTACTCTATATTAGACAAACACTACAAAAAATAAAACTATACAAAAATAATCCTAATTTAAGATAGATTCAGAAATCCCACATAATCTCTTGAGTAACCATTCCGAGTTTTAACAAGACAGCAGAACACCTAGAACCCTCATATGTGGAAATATAAAGTTGCTTAACTCTGGAAGAAAATTTGCCAATATTTTATAAGTTTAAATATGCACTTACTATATGGCCCAACAATTCTACTCCTAGGTATTTACTTTGTAATAAACTATTCTGCAGTAATAAAAATGAATGTGCTGCTAATATACACAAAAATATAGATGAATTTCAAAATCATTAGGCTAAGCTTTTAAAAGAATACAAAGATAATTATATACCGAATTATTCATTTTATACAACACTTTAGAGAACACAAATCTAAACTATGCTGAAGGAAAGCAGATCACTGGTTGCTAAGACTGAAGATACAGTGATTGTAAGAGTAGAGTAACTGGGAAAAGAAATTAAGGAAACTTTTGGGGAGATAGAAATAGTCACATCTTTATTGTGGTAGTAGTTACACAGCATGTACATTTAAGTGTGTAATATTAAAGTTGTTGCATTTTATTAAATGTAAATTGTGCCTCTAAAATGTTGAGTTAAAAAAGATAAATAGCAATAATAAAAAAGGGGGACTATTTTTGTTTGGTTGTGGTCTATATTAAAGACAAATAAATTGATAGGAGTACGCCATTCTTTGTATACATCCCAATGGATTTTTGAGCCCCATTCATAGCAAGCACCAGATCTTATTTATTCATCTATTCTAAGCCATCCAAACACATTTGTTTAACAAATGAATGTTAATGTTTTAAAGAAGAGTGTGAATAAATAACACTCTTACTTTCTTTCATAAGAAAGTAGTGGTTAAGCCTCACTTACATCTTGCTTTCCTTGCCCAGGTACTCATTGTCCGGACTACCTGATTGACTAAGAATTTTCTTTTTCTAAGACTCATCCTCGGGACTACCTCCTCCATGAAATCTTTACCAACGATCACAATGACAGCTTTCATTATTGAAACAAACAGTTTTTTCAAACTGGGTTCCTTACTATAGCAGTTTTTGGGGATGATAGGTGTTATATGATAAAAGTTTCCAACACCAAATAAGCTTGTGAATGCTTTGTCATACACTTCTATTTTCCAAAAGATGTATTGAATAAATAGTCAGAGATATATTCTTGACATCTTTGCAAAATTAAACATATACTTACCCTCATTTTCCATTGACTTTCTCAGCACTTTTACTATGATATAATGGATTATGGTCATCTAAAAATGATAGGGTATTTAGGTTTGCTGTGCTTGTTTGACCATGGCATTCTTTTTATTGTAAAAAAATTCAATAACTTAATGTTTCAGGGAACAAATATGGGAAATGAAGGATGATGCCATACATTCAGTTCTTATAATATCCTATTTTAACTTTAACAGATCAATAACAGGACACATTTTATTTCTTTGAATAATTTATAATTCCTTGGAGGCAGGGACCTGACTCATACAACTTGATATCTCCATCTGTCTATAATCTATATAGAAGGTGCTTCAAAAACTGTAGTTTGATGGAAAGAGGATATAACTATAAGAAATTTGGTTTCAAGTATTGGTCTGTCAGTTGCTAATAAATCTCATGTTACCTCAAATGACACTCAATAGATCCATGGTGGTAGACTCTTGATGAATAATAGTGAATAAGACCATGTTCCTGTCCTCACAGAACATTCCTTCCAGTAGATGAGATAGACAGCTTATGAGTAAACCAAAACCAAACAAACAACAACAACAACAAAATCACAACTTATTGTGAGTAATGTGAAGGAAATAAACAAGATGATGTAAGAGACAGTAGCTGAGGAGGAGCGCCTGACTGGAAAAGAGAATTTGGGGCAGAGGTCTTGAGACATTGAAATAGAAAAGACAGAGCATATTCAAAGAACAATAAGGAAACTTCTTTGTCTGTACGTGTAAAACATTGTGGTCCATGGTAAGGGTTTGGGAATTTAAGATCAATAGTAAGACATTGAAGATTTTGAGTAGATAAATGGGAGGGTCAAAAGTAAAATCCCCAGGTCTACTACTTCTTGGTTCAATAATCCTTTCCTCTTTATTAAAGATTATTAAAATACATGCATTTTACTTAAAGAAATCCTTCAAAATGATAGCCCTGAAACCACATAGGATACAATCTTTCACTGACTTTGCAATCTTAAATCCCTCAGTGTTTTTCATGCTTATGCACAGTTAAGGCATTTCAAATTCAAAAGAAATTGCTGTTTCTTTTTCACTTCCTATGTAACTTGGAGAAGATAAATAAGAAGGTAATTTAGATGGATGAGTTGGCATGGATTTCACTAAATACGTTAGTTTAGCAGCAGTTTAAAATAATACATAGTAATTTATCTTGAAATCTCAAACTCTGGCTGAAAATCATTTTAAGGACTTGATTATTAGTCACCATTTTGGAAGATGCTTAAGTGAAAAAAACATTTTATGTATTCCCAATATAATTTAAAATCTTATTTATGTTTTTAACAAATATGAGATAAAAATATGATTTAAAAATTTAGAACTTTGGCTGATTATATGTACCTTTAGTGAGACTTTGTCATAGTTCTATTTTCCAGAAGATGTATTGAATAAATAGTCAAAGATACATCTTTGACTTATTTGCAAAATTAAACATATACCTACCTTCAAACTATATGAGCTAATTTACACCTCTGAATTCAAGAAAAACCTCTTTTCAAATCTGTACAAATGTACACTGAGGCAGCTAAATGTTATTTTATTATAACCAGTGGCACACATTTCCAGCTTAAACCCAGAATTTTTTTCTCCCTTAGAGGTGTTATACTACAGTTCCTCAGGTTTTCCAGTGACCAATCTTTGATGGTTAAAGGCAGACTAAGGCTGCCATGGAAAACATATGGGTAGTTTTGTTTTTAGCATGACTACTTCCCCTAATAACCATGTAACACTTTCTCAAAATTATTTTCTCAAAAATATATATTGGTAACCTCCATATACATCCCTGTTGGCCCCAGGGCCTTTGCTAAAGTTATTTATTAGTCAGAGTCCCTTGATTTTACCTCTACCTAGAGTCTCACTTCTTGACTTTCAAAGATACTTGAAAGACAGTGATTCAACTTGGAAGGTTGATATACTCATGTTTAACAAAGCACCCATGTGGCTAAACAATGCACATCTTCATATATGAGGGTTTAGTGGCATTTTACTAGGAAACATGTTCTGATCCAAGAAATATGTCCCTAATAAAAACTTACTTAGAGATATGGCAATAAAAAAAAATCCACTCTACAATACCAATATCTTCCTTAATTGTTGATATTTGAAATATAATAGGCTAATTGTTCAGTAATCCTATAATGTAGAAAATGTCTGGGACCCTGACACCTCCCTTCTCTGGACTCATTTCTACTCTTCTTGCAAAATTTACCTTAGGTGTTATCACTTCTTAAAAGCTTTCTCTGAACCTGTTTAGGCTGGCTTATGCGCTATTCACTGGGGTTCCTGCAATATGTTATGCTCATTTTTACCACTGCTGTGACACTATTTATTTATGCATGTGTATCCCCTCACTAGACCATGAGCTTCTTGAGGGCAGGGAACTGTTTCTGTATCAAGGAATTCTTAATTTCCAACTCCAGTGCCTGATATATAATAGGAAATGAATGACAACACAACATCTGAGAGGAAGGTGAGGAAAATAAGCAGATTTTCCATCCAGTGAAATACCAAACGACTATCCCAAGCCTGAAAGAAATGAATCCTCAAAGCAAAAATGAGATAAAACAATCATTTGGTACATGATCTTTACAAAAAGACAGAAAATCCCCCCAAACCTTTAGGTTTTCTTTTCAAGTTTTGCTCATTACTAATATCCATTTCATATACTCACTCTAACTGTTTAAGTCCCTCAGAGAGTCAAGACTTATTTCTAGCACAGCATTATGGATCCCTTTCATCTAAGTCCTAGATAAAATTCAAGAAATCTATTTAGTTCATGGAGAGATGTACGACTGCCGTTGGAGTTTCTATGTGCTTAATAAACCACATGTGCTCTTGAAAGGCTAATCCAAACCAACTAGAGTTAGGGTCATTATGAGGCTTGCAAGGGCACTCAGACATGAAATGCTTTCTAAGAATCTAACTGAGATTCATAATTGACAGCATCTCGGTTTATGGGACAGTAAGATTGCATTCATCAAAGTACAATATAAGACTTTGTATTGACTGAATGAAGAAACTAGCCACATCTTCCTATGCTGCTATAGTTTAGTCTAGCTGTCAATTTGGCAGTTCCTGGGTTGCAAACTGTGGACACTATTGCTTAACATTCATGTCTGGTTCACATCCCAGCAGTGGCAGTTCACCATCTACGATCACGTTTCCTAACTGCAGTCCAGCCCAGCTGGAGACCCAATTTCCAGCACGACTGCAGCCAGCGCTGACAAGGGGTCTGGTAGTCAAACGCCACATTCTCTGAGGTACTTGGAGGCTATCTGCTTTGTGAAGTATTATAGATGCCACGAGAATACCAATGGAATGAGAAACTAAACATTTTTTTAAATTAAGTATATTATTTAAAAAATTCTATTCCTCAGAATTGCTGTAATAATTATTGCCTAGAATATTCATGTTGACATTTAATATGCTAAACTTTAAAAATGGCATAGAGGAAAGATCAAAGAGACATGAATTTATAACCTGTCACTGCCAAGGCCAGTAGCTCTGTGATCTTGGAACAATCACTTGACTTCTAGGAGCCTTAAGTCCCTTATCTGTAAAACAAGCATCATAACAACCATTTCATGGGATTGTTGTAAATACTAAGTGAAGTAATATGTGTATAGAGCAACTAATACAGTATCTGGAATATTATAGGCACTCCATAAATGTCAGGCATTTTTCGTATGAATATAGTAAAAAAGAGAAATGGAAATGGATAAGAGAATAATAAGCTAAACACCAGAAAGAGACATTTAGAACTTAAGATTTTTGAAGTAAAACAATTGTGAGTGGTATGAAAAGTCAGAACGTATTCAGGCTTGTGTATAGCTAAACCTGACTGGAATTGAAAAAATAAGAAAATCTTTGTATTGGGAGTTAAAATAATCAAGACAAATACTAAAGTCAGCAAAGATTTACTATGTTTCTACGACGTTTAAGATACTGGAACAGAGAGATAAATAAGGTATACCCACTGCCCTCAAGGGTCTTACTCCATGTGGGGAGATGAGCAAGTAGGTATGTGTGGGAAAAGATGGAGAAAAAGAAGATCAAATATTAGAAAAAAATCAGAACTAGAAAAGAATAGGGTCTCAAAATCTGAGAAAGGGACTTTCCAGAAGAGAGTTAAGGTTAAGGGCAAATTGGGCCAAATACTGAAGAGTTTGACAGTCAACATAAAGGGCTGGATTTTTTGTTTGTTTGTTTGAGTGCTTCCCCTGTGCTAAGCATAGTTTGAGGCACTTCTCTCATATTTGTTCAATACATCACTTAAGTAAGATAAGGAAAAGTGTTGGATGATAGCAAGGAACAAAGAGATGAATTTGGAAGAGGTAACTCCAAGCTACATTTGGAAATCTTAAATAATAATAATTATTGATAAACGGTTATTGAAATTATAGATAATGTTTATATAGTGCTTAGTATGTTCCAGGCACTGTTGTAAGTGCTTCACATGCATTCATGTATTTAATCTTCACCACAACTCAATGAGGTAGGTAAAATTTAAATACCCATTCTACAGATAAGGAAACTGAGGCAGGAAATGTATTTAAAGACCCAAAGCTAAAAAGTGACAGAGCTGGGATTTGTGGAAAAAGAGTGCTTCAAACCCAGGAGGCTGGATTCAGAACCTGTTTCTTAACTTCTACACTATATTGAAAGAAGAGGGGTTTGGGCTCTTTCATGATAGCTATAGATGGGAAGCTTACAAAGATAGGTTATAAAGAGTGGGAAGTACCCAGATGATGAGGGCTTCAGAAGGTAAGTGATAAAGATGCAGTCGGAGTCAGACAACAATGAGGACTACAGAGAACAAAAGAGCTAAAGGGGAAATGGGACTTTTGTTCCTGGAACACGAGGGAAATGGCGTTGAGGAAAATTTTGAGAGTATAGAGGAACTGATGTCTAAAACTCAATAAGCAAGCACTAAGTGGCTAGCCAGCAAGATGAGGTCCAGGAAGGTTGCACTGGATGGAGGGTCTGCAGCTTGGGTGCAGGATACGGTGCCATTGGTAACTCTGAATTCCAGTCCTGACAAAGTCAAGAAATAGCTTTGTAACCCTGCAGATGAAAACGTATCCATCTCTGCTTTAGGGTTCTAACAATTTTTTGTGAGTCAGGAAACTTACTAAGCTCTTTCCATGCTTTATTTATTTAATCTTTATTCACAACTTTATGACATATGTATGACTATTATGTCCAAATCATAGATGAGGAATACCAGTGAGTTTAATAACTGTTCATCATCACAGTAAGTGAGGAAGCTGGGACTCCCATCCAAGTCTATCCGACCTCATAGTCCTTTATACTACTGGGCTGTATTGCTTCTGTAATAACCTGGTGTTACTTACGAGAAAAAAACAGGTTTGCGAATTTTGAACTCAATCCACAATTACGGTGCATAGATACAGGCAGGCAAGAGATTAAGAACAATGGCAGCTGTAGCAGTTGAGGATCAGTCATTTGAAACTGAGTGTGTGTGTAGCCACCAACCCCAACGACCCAGTGCAGGGCTTGTAGGGGAAAACTCATTCCCAGTGTTGCAAGCAACTTTTTAAACAAGGGCACTTGTTGGGTGAGTGGTGGAGGAAAGGGATGTGCACAAGTAATTTGGAGAGAATTCAATAACATGGGATCATTTCAAAAGTGAGAAAAATAATGACAATGGATCTTCATTGCATGGCCCTTCCTAAATGTGAAAATTATTTCACAAGAGCTTTTCTTTTAACAGTGCAGGAACAATGTTGGCATACTGGTTTACAACTAAGGATACTAGAAGTCAAATTTTCAAGTATATATACAGATGCCAGGCTTTTATTCTAATTTTTGGCTTGGAAAATGTTAAAACACAAAAAAGCTCAAATTGTTTCCAAAGCGCTACTGTAGCTTAATATCTGCCATCAATAATTTCCATGTATAAAGGCATTTCCAGACATACCACTATTGAAAACAGGCACACTTGGAAATTCTATTAAAGCAATGGTAGTTATAATTCCTTAAAGTATTCACAAAAGGTAAATAGGTCAATAAAGACCATTTTGACCTTAACCTCCCAATATGTCATTTATTCAGCTTCTAGATTATCTCTGTAATTATCAAAGATTCAAGCAAACAGTTCCTTAAGTCAAATATCACAAAAATAGGAAACACAGGACACTTTCCAGATTTGGCCTACTCAGTCATCAAGCCATTACTGAGCAGTCATTATATATGCAAGACACTTGCATCTTAAAGATTTTGTGAGATCTGAACTCATATAAATCGTCTTTTAGACTTCTAAAATATTTCATAACATTAAGGTAAGAACAGGATTGTTAGGCTTGTTTCCCACAAGATACACAGTGGTGATATGGTTTGTTAGAAATCAAAAGGATTTGAATTTAGTATTCTATTGCTTCCAGTTTTTAGTTTAAGCTTGCATAAAAATTTGATGCCATGAATTGTACAAATGACCCTTGGACTGTAACAATTTTAATCAGCTAAATTTATCTTAAGAAATGATCATGTACGGGAGCAAAGAATATTTTTTTATAATTTTCTTCAAAATAGTTAAAAAGTGCAAATCTAAATGTCCAACATTAGGAAATTGGAATAGTGCAATTATAAAGAAACAATGGTATGCCACGTATTATATAGTCAGCCTGGAAAATCTTGGGTTCCAGAGTTCCAGTCCCTAGGTTCAAATCCTTTTTCTGCTACTTCCATGCTATGAAATCTTGGGCCAATTACCCAACCTGCACTGTGCTCCATTTCCTCTTTTGTAAAATAAGGACAGTAACAGTGTCTACTTTATATGGCTGCTGTGAACTCAAATGAGACCATGCACAAAGATTTATTTTCCAAAGGTAAATAACACAAAGATTATTCTAAATAAATCTAAGCTATTGTTATAGTGCAGTCATTAAAAAATCACATAGTAGAAAATTAGATTATGACATTAAATAATGTTTTAAAATATTTTAACAAAGCAAATTATGTAATAAAAGGTACAGTATAATCCTGTTTTGTAAAAATATTTTGTAAAAGTGTGTTTATTTACACAAAATACTTGAAAAGATTGACAACAACATATTAAAAATTGTTACTTCTACGGTTGATATTGACGGTTTCTATTGTTTTTCTCCTGTGTTATTTTATTAGTCATTTTTTCCCAAATTTTCTTCAATGAACATACACTGCTTTTATGAGAGAAAGTGTAAAGCCATAACAATAAAATAAATTGCATGGCATATATTGATCCATGACAAAGTTAAAAGGACCTCAGTAGAAGTTGCTGCTATCAGTATGTCAATAGTTCCTGAGGGAAGAGATGCTAATGACACCAAAAAGACCACGGGGAGAGGAGAAGTGTGGAGGGGCACCCAGTGTATCCAATACAAGGTAATAGAATTTGAGGTTGATGACAGGAGGACCAAAAAGTCAATGTCTGCTGAAAACACAAAAGGTGCAATTTCAACATTAAGATCGCTACCACTGAAGTATGAAATAATTGTTTCTAATGATCTGGAATAGAGTGATTTTACCTTGAGTTAAATACATAAGGACCTGATTAAATTCATTAACTTCTTTATGCTTTATGCTTTCTTTGTAATTATTTTTATTTTCAGTTTCATTTTAGATGTCATTTCAGTGTCTGGGCAGGTCCACTACCTTGGTGAAGGGCAGGGGACACAACACTGGAACAATGTCTGAGCTAAGACACTGCTGATCCAGACCCTGTTGCTTCATAAGCCATCTTATGTAGCATTTCTAGACCAGTTTGTGGGGTGGTTATGATCAATGTCTGTTTCCTCCCCTTGACTCTTAGGTCTTGTTCACTGCTGTACTTCCAGTGCCTGTCAGCTCCTGGCCTAAAGCAGGCACTCACTAAATAGTCATTGAATGAATGAACAAATGGATGAGTTTCAACAAGTTATTTAGTCTCTCTGAGACTCAATTTTTTTTTCCATTTATAAATTTGGGATTACTAGTCTCAGATCTTTTAAGGCCACCATAACCCATTTTAAACAAAATCTTACATAAAATCCTGATCTACTCAATGCTTAAAAAGTGGAGTTTCTCTGTAATAGCAGATGAAAATCCTGGAACAGCTCCACATCCACATCCTCCTCTTCACACACACGTGCACACACACACGTACACACTTGTGTGCGCACGCACAGACATACCCAGTAACTTCCTTGAGTTACGTTCTTGAAACTCTCCAACTTCTTAAATTCAGGTAAATTCCTGGGAACATTTAATTTGGAAACTACTGAACTAGACAATCTCTAAGAGTCTTTCTGTGATTCTAGGTCTCTCAACAAAGGTTGTTCAGCTATTGTTTTTACTCGCCAACCTCTCAACAAATTAGCACAAACTTACATTCTAACTTTTGGAAAACTCAGCCCATTAGCCCGTTTCTGTTACACTTTGGTTTACAATGCCAGAAATGCAAGCATATTTTTTGATGATGTCTCAGGCACATCATGGGGATATTCTTGAGCTCTCGCCCTATTTAACCTGCAATGGGCCTACAACTCAGATATTCCCCCCACCTCCGTCATGCCCCATGCCCCATCATGTTAAACTCAGCAGTCAATAACCTCCTTTCCACTAACTTCCCTGTTGTCATGTTATTACTATCATTCCTGACTCACCAAAAGGAAACCCTGAGATTATCTTCTCTTTATGTCTAATCTCTCATCACATTCTCTAGTTCCTTCCTCAACTCAGCTATTATTCCTCCTGTTACTTCATTGCTGAAATTTATCTAATCATACCTGAATTATTACAACAGATTTCTTAATAATCAATGTGATTTTCCTAAAAGATCAACTTTATTGCATCATTTCCAAGCTAGCAACAGATATAGACTCCCCTGCTTTTTTTCCATAACAATTGTAAACTCAACTTGACTTCTAAGACTTCCTAAAATTTGGTTCCTCCACTCTCCCTACCAAAACTTCACATTTACAGTTACGATTTGATAAAATTATTTTTGTCTATCCACATGCAAAATGAACAAGACTGACAATATCCTGTGTTGGTGGATATGAAAGAACTGGGTCTCTTATATACTGATGGAAATGTAAATGGGTTCCCTTTTCTTGAAGACAGATTAGTAGATTGTATCAAAATCCTAAAAAACTGTACATATTTTATACTCTATTCCACATTTAGAAATGTATCCTAAGGAAATAATATAAATGTCCAGAGATTATGTACCAGGACATTAATTGAAGTTTCCATTTACCAGGACCAGTCAAATAAACTATGGTAATTGTGATATTGGATATAACAAGAAATACATATTTGGTCTTCAACCTCTGGCTCCTAGAACAAGAAACTTTTAAAATCCTTAGAGTTTTCTGAGTGATGGAGATGAAAGAAGCATCTTTTGTTATTCATAATAATCCCCTTTCAATCATACCTGAGTTTATGCTAATAAGGTTACTCTTGGTGGGTCCCTAGATAGCTTCAGGATGGGGGCTGGTTGCCAAAAGAATCAACCATGTGATTAGAGGGTTGGGATTTTTCCTCCTTCAACACCTCCACCCCTATACTCAAGGGAGGGAAGCAGGGAAGAGGAGCTGAAGACTGAGTTAATCATCAATGGCCAAGAATCTAATCCATCATGCTTATATAATAGAACTTCCATAAACTCCCCTAAAATGATGGGGTTTGGAGAAATTCAGTTGGTGGACACACTGAGGTGTTGGGAGGGTGGCATTCTCATAGAGTACATGGAAACTCTGGGCCCCTTGTCCCTAATACCTTGCCCTAAACATCTCTTCCATTTGGCTATTATGGAGTTATATCTTTTATAATGAATTGGCGTAATAAGTAAAGCATCTTCCTCAGTTATGTAGCCGTTCAAGCAAATTATTAAACCTGAGGAGAGGATTATAGGAAATACCAATTTATAGCCAGTTGGCCAGAAGTATAGGAGGCCTGGGACTTGCAATTGGCATTGGAGGTGAAGGCAGTCTTTTGGGACTGAGTCCTTAAATCTGTGGGGTCTCTGCTAATGCCAGATAGTTAATGTTACAACTGAGTTGACTTGTGGGACACCCAACTGATGTCTGAAGAGAATTTGGTAATTGCTTAGTGTGGAAAAGCCACATATGTAGTGTCAGAAGTGTTGTGAGTAAAAATAGCTCATAGCAATCCTTACACTGGAATGCTATATATATACACAAAATATTAGAAGAAACCTATACTTTTATCCTCCAGAAGTAGAGGATTCACATATTTGAAGTTTTTATTAAGGCTTTCCATATTTTAAAATTCATATTTTGGTGAATATGAAATATTTCAGAGTAAAATTCTATTTGGAGGCAAAACATAAAGGAAAATACATTCCACAAAAGAAAATATTTCAAAATGTCAAGAAGTTCCATAAACTGTAAAAATGATGAAATGGAAGAATATTGGAATATATATTAACTTCTAAGGGGTTTATTAATATCCACAACATATAAAAAGCTCCTATACATCAACAAAAATGTACATGCCTATAGAAAAATGACAAAATGGCATAAAGAAGCAATGTAGTATAACATGTATTCCAAAGGCCAAGGAGTACATACAAATTTCAGCCTCTTGGATAAAAAAGTAACAAGTAAACAGGAACAATAATCAGATGCTGTTGGACACATCAAATGATGAGACTGAGAATAAATGGTACTGATAGTCCTAGTAGAATGAAATATGGCTTCATGATTCTAGTTTGGCTACATATGAAGGTCTTACACTTGACTGCATAATTACATTTTTAAGGAATTTAGCCTAAGAAAATAATCGAGGATGTTTGTAAAAACAAAAGATTGTTCACTGCAGTATTATTTTGAAAAAATAGAGGAGTAAAACATCTTGTTATTTGATAGTATGAAAATGAGTAAGGATATTTTGCTGTAATCACTGAATGGGATATTATGCAGCTATTGGAAATTATGTAGTAGATTTATCTTAACTGACACAGAACAAATAGGTTTCACAAGACATTAAGTAATTTAAATAAAGAAAAAAGAAATGGGTTAGGTTACAAAACCATACAATCAATATGATACCAGAATTGATAAAAGCAAAACAAAACCAAAAAAGTACATATATTTTCTAGAAGAACCCATAATATAATAAAAGTGAAACCATTCCGGAAAACAGTATGGAGGTTCCTCAAGATGTTAAAAATAGAGCTACCCTACAACCCAGCAATTGCACTACTAGTTATTTATCCCAAAGATACAGATGTAGTGAAAAGAAGGGGCACATGCACCACAATGTTCATAGCAGCATTGTTCACAATAGCCAAACTGTGGAAGGAGCTTGGAGATCTCTGCAGTTTCTTGTTTTCAGTTAATGGAGAAAATTTTAGGACAAGCTGGTAAGGAGAAACTGAGGAACAATGAAGGGTGAAGTCAGTAATAGATAACACAGAAAACACATGATATCTAGAGAAAAGAGAAGCCCGCTTTCTGCTTTCCTTACTATGCTTTATTCTGCCTCCAGGAATGAAGAGATAAAATGCCCATTTCATAAAATACTAGAACTGTATCAAGCCTTACACATGTCCCTCTAAAGCCAGTGCTTTTGTGTGTGGACTAGAGGCCAGTTGGTGGGGGCTTTACTCTCAAGTCTTTCACTCTGCTACCAGATGATGGTCTGTGACCTTTAGAGTTGGTTTCCCTTATTTATCTTTAACTATGATTTTTTTCACACCCCCTTTTTTTTTTAAGATTTTGTTTATTTATTTGACAGAGAGAGACAGCCAGCGAGAAAGGGAACACAAGCAGGGGGAGTGGGAGAGGAAGAAGCAGGCTCCCAGCAGAGGAGCCCGATGTGGGGCTTGAGCCCAGAACGCTGGGATCACTCCCTGAGCCGAAGGCAGATACTTAACCACTGCGCTACCCAGGCGCCCCTTTTTCACACCCTTTTTATGGCGCTAAACTGTTTGGTAAAAAGCACTTCTGGTCTCTAAGACTTAATTTTTTATTTAATCACATCCTTGTTGCTTTCTCTCTACTATTATGGACAGTGACACATTGTCAGCAAAATCACAGCCCTGTGTCTATGAGCACTGCAAATGTCTTTGAGACTGACGCATGATTTTTATGTGGGGGGTTCTGGATAAATATGCAGGTAAACCACAAATCATCCCATAGGGCTTAGCATTAAAGTCATCTCCTTCACACGTGCACAATTGTGTGGTTTTGGACCTCTATTAAAAATAGGACAAATCAATGTGATTAAATCAATGAAACCTTAACCATCTGATTTCATAATTGGAAACAGAGGTAAATATGATCTAATAATCCCAACAGCTTTCCGTAGAAAAAATATGTGTAACAGCAAAGTCCTAAATAGTAACTTGAAATAAAGTATTGAAACCATGCTGAGATAGTCTAAATCAGATGTTGGACAAAATCCCCACTTCCCTGCCCAATTTATTCAGCATTCCATGGTCGACTTCTACGAAAAGAGGTGCTGTTACCAAACTTCAGTTTATGGGTGAACTAGTCTTTCAACTACATTTATAATGAAAGCTGTCTAGGAAAAGAAAAATCACTGTCTTGCACAGGGCCAAACAAAAAGGAGATGATCCATGTATGTTTGTTGAACAAATGAAGAAAAGTCTTCCCATCTTTTGTTGGATTAGGATTAGATGGCTGTACACAGAGAATCTGCTTATGTCAATACAGAATTTAATTAAGCAGAGTAATTGCTAATGTCAATAGTTGCTGGTAGGCAGCTTTTCTTTCGAACTATTGGAATTTTTTACTAAATGTACCATGCTATCAGAGGAAAATGACTCTGTCCTTGATTTCATCCCAAGTGAAGCAAAACCACAGTTTTGGGAAATTTATCTATGCTGTATAATACATCACCTTAGTTCATCCACGTATTTCTAAAAACAACAAAACTTAATATGTTAATAATTTTCTTCCTCTTACTTTCCAAAATTGCCAGTTGTTACTAATTCATTGCTGGCAAACTGTGGACCTTATAGGTGACGGACATTAACTCCCAAAGGACCATGAACTTGAACTTGTAAATTCAGACCCGCCTTCCTTGGTGCTCAGCAAAATGGCACCTGCTGTTCTCCACTGATTATGGTGAATGACTTTCCCAAAATAACCCATAACTCAAAACACCTACAGTTGCCCAGAGAAAACATGCACAATTTCTTTTGCAAAGGACGCTGTTCTTTGTTAATTGTGTTAAAACAGCTAAGGTATTTTTCCTTTCACTATACAACAGGGGTCTTTGCTTTACTCTACCACCTTGCAGTATTAAACTTAATCCCAATTGTCCACTAGTCTTTTGCTCAGGAAAGTAAATTCTAGGGTGCATGAAATGCTGTCATCCTTTAGCATAACTTCAAGTAGCCTAAGAAGTATCCCTAATGCAGGAACCCCTAGACCATGAAGGGAGTTCAATCTTTGACAGAGAAAGCTTGGGGATTTAGGAACTGTGATATAGTACGAAGTTCCCAAGGGAGGTTTATAAGGAGAGATTTGTTGCCAACTTGGAGATATGGTGATAAAGAGACCAGAAAGGAGAAAAAAAAACAAGAACCATTATGAAGTTAGAAAAAGAAAAAAAGGGGCGTCTGGGTGGCACAGTGGTTAAGCGTCTGCCTTCGGCTCAGGGCGTGATCCCGGCGTTCTGGGATCGAGCCCCACATCAGGCTCCTCCGCTATGAGCCTGCTTCTTCCTCTCCCACTCCCCCTGCTTCTGTTCCCTCTCTCGCTGGCTGTCTCTATCTCTGTTGAATAAATAAATTAAATCTTTAAAAAAAAAAAAGAAAGGAAAAAAAACCTGAAAGAGTTAACTTGGGAAAAAGAGCTATACCCATCTGGGAAATGAGCAGCCGTGGTCCCAGAATTGCATTTTCACAGAAGCAAGTACACTGTTTATATTTAGATTGTGTGCTAGGAGTTAATAAGAATATCAAAAATTTTAAAGGATAACTTTATTTACATTTTACTTAGTACTGAGAAAAATGTGTTGCCTGCATTAAAGAAGATGCTTATCATTTGGGGAGTGTAATTAGGGAACAGGTGAAAATTATGGGCGCCTCCCTTTGACACCCCTACTGAATGAGTTGAGGTTAGCATGCCAAGTCTTTTCAGAGAATTTTAATTTATTAAATAAAAATAAATGAGAGAAGATGTGCTTTTTATCACAAAAACCCACTACTATGAGTATATGCACATATTTTTTTCTCTTGAGTCTGTAGACTGTTTCTTGTTGATGCGCCGTCACAAAGTGCACGGTGGAGAATAAAAGTCTTCACCCCTCTTGCTTTGTTTGTGCATTTAAGCATTTTCCAGAAATCTTTGTCTGGGATTTCTTATAAACTCAATGGGACACTTAACATCACTTTAAATTCTTGAATTCTGTCACAGCTCATCACCATGAATCATATTGCTATAGCTGGCTGCCCTCGCTTGAAAGAGAGTGAATAGGAACCTAGAGCCACAAATGGTTCCTGAGACAAAAGAGGCAACAGCTGTTTATGGAAAGGAACGTATGAAGTAGATTATAGGGATAAAAAAAATGATTGTTTCAAACACACGACCTTGCAAAAATGGTACACAATGCTGGAAAAAGTTTTATTGCTCTCAACATGTTGTTCCTTTGCAGCAGGTAATATGTGCTCACTGTGACTTCCTCTCTCAGTGTTTGCTGTCTCATTTCAGCTGGTGGTATGGAAGGCACCAGGCTTACAGTGTTCATCAGTGATCTGAACACACTCCAGCTCATAGCCCCCATTGTTAACAGAGCAAGAGCTGACAGCTTGAACTCTGGAAAAGGCAAGAAACAAAATAAAACAGATGTCAAAAAATCCAGGGCTTGTTTGAACATAACTAGCATGCTGCGGAATCAATTGCTAAAGGAAATCTATTTCTTCCCATTTCTTACCTACCCCTGAGGGTCTTTGGCTAATATATTTTGATATCATCCCCTTCCTCAAAAGAAAACTAGCACATATATATTAGTCCCCAAATCAAGACAAACAGCACGGTCATTAACTACAAGATTCTTATTCTAATAAGGTATGCTTCTTCCTTAGTGACAGTGCTTCTCGCATTTGGAGGACAATATCCTTTCAGGGAGTCAGATTAATGAGAAGAAAATTTCCAGCTGTTGCTACAAATCATAGTACATACATGCTCACCATAGATATGAAAATACCCTCTGCAAAGAAAGAGCCTTTCTTTATATTGCTTTATTGCGGATGATTTTTTAATGATAAAAATAAGCCACTAATTTTATCTTTACCCAGCTCATAGTAGGGTGTCCTGCACACAGTGGTCATTTCACAAATTCTGCTAAATGATTATCCAAGGATGTGGCAGCTGAAAAATTATGTTGAGAATTGGGAATAAGTGTAAAGCAGTCAAATTTCTAAAACCAATTCTGAATTAGAGAAGATAATAGAGCATGACTCAAGGAAATGAATTGGCACTTCTCTGCTTTCATCTACATTGACCCTGTGAGCTCCACCAGGGAAGTAACCATGGCTGCCAGTTTCCTCCCTGCTATCACACCGCTGCCTGGCACAGTATATGGGGTGGGTTCAGCCAGCTTTGTGGACGTTAAACCTATGCAGTTGCAAAATGGTCCCACACGTGGTTATCACCATCTTGAAATTCTTAATACTTTTTGAACAACAGACCCTATGTGTTCATTTTTGTACTTGTTCTTGTACTTTACATAGCCGATTCTTCACTCAGTTACATGTGTAGAATGAATAGAAACAAATAAATAAAAGGAATGACTACCTAGCTTTTTCATTCTGAGTTCCAAAATTTTCTTTTTTTTTTTTTTAGAAATTTTTTTTTTAAGATTTTATTTATTTATTCGACAGAGAGAGACAGCCAGCGAGAGAGGGAACACAAGCAGGGGGAGTGGGAGAGGAAGAAGCAGGCTCATAGCGGAAGAGCCTGATGTGGGACTCGATCCCGTAACGCCGGGATCACGCCCTGAGCCGAAGGCAGACGATTAACCGCTGTGCCACCCAGGCGCCCCTGAGTTCCAAAATTTTCAACCACATTCAGAGGTCTTCAAATTTATAACTTCCCTGAAAGTAAATCTAGCCTAGATATTTAAAGCCTCATCAATGACATTTCTTTAGGAAAAAGAAAGAAAGAAAGAAAAACGCATATCTATATGTCATTTCAGTGTATTTTAATCCACATTTTTTCCATAGTCTCCTACCTCATTGTGAGGTATTCTAGACATAATTTGCAATGTAGAGAAATCAAGAACCAAGGAAGGAAGTGATGATCTCATTCTTCAACACTCAATAAATAAATAAATTTCATGTGCTAAAGCCTGAAATAGAAAATATAAGGAATATCAAAAGAAATATGCAGCTCAATGATTGTTTTCAAAAATTAACTGTAACAAAAAGAAGAGGAAAGACAAGAGTGTGACACTTTCAAGCTGCATTTAAACATTCATCAAGTGGTAAAATGCATAGACTGATGGTCAGAAGTAAAGAAATATAGATGTGTTCGTATAAGCAAAAAGATGTAAAAATTTAGGTATCTAAGATAACCATGGTCACCTACTCCTGTATCAATCATCTGTTGACTCTGGTGGGTAAGCTCAACTGAGTGGTAAACCATAACTATAAAAGTATAATAATTTAGGCAAATTTTTGATGTAAGCATAAGTACGTTGACTGATGAAAAGAATATTGTATAGACAATCCTGGTATAAAAGAACTTGATATACTCAATATATTACACAGAAATCTTGAATTCATTGAAGATGAAAAGGATCACTCAAAAATGGTGCTGGGATAATCACTGAATTATCTGGAAAACACACATAATTTAAGCCTATACTATACACCTAAATAAATTCCAAGTAAATTAAACATTTAAATCTAACAAAATAAAACTATGAAACTACTAGATCAAATTATCTGCATTTCTCTATAAGCTGGATAAAAGACTCTTAAAATTCATAAGGAAGAAAAAAATGCAAAAGAAAAAGATAAATATATTGTGCTATATAAAATTTAAACATGGATATATTGAAAAACAAAAATTGAAAAACTGGAAGTATTTGCCATGTATGCAATAGGAAAAAAAAAATCAACAAAATGTTATCTACATAGAAAAATAGAAGAAAGAAATATGCAGGCAATTCAAAAAGAAGGAATGCCTATGGTTAACAGAAATACCAAATAATACAAACTACAGTAATCATGAGATGCCATTTAAACTACTGTAATTGGTACCATAGTGTGGTGCCCAGATTCCATTTGGGGACTGAAATACGCATTCCTTCAGCTGCTGGGAGTGTTAGCAACTGGCAGATTTCAGTGGAGTCCCTCTCTGGAAGTGTCGTTAACTGAAGAGTACACTTTGCCCGAGGTCACATCCCCTCCTCCAGAGAAGCCTGCACCTACGGATTGGTTGGGCGCAAGAATAATAAAGTCCCGCTGCCTTGTGCAAAGATGGGGTCAATATGAAAAGCTATTCCAGCTCTGATATTCCCACAGAACTGGCCGAGGCACCTGTATCTCAGTTCAACTGCATCTCAGTTCAACTCATCCATCTGCCCAATTGTCTTTCCCTCACCCCTCCCCTGTGTTGTTCCCAAGAGCACTCTTCAATAAATGTCCTCTATGGACATCTCAGAGTCTGTTTTCCAGAGAACCATTCTTATAACAGTTGGTAATGGAAGTAGAGTAAAAGAAATCTGGAATTGTAATGAGAGGAAAGATGTTGAGTCTCAGTTTCAGCCTCAAGACCAGCTGCAGTGACAAGGACTCTAGTTCATTTCAGTAACCTTACTCTTGCAAATTTTCCTGGGAAATGAAATAACCAGAATCCTGGAGAAGCTGTTCCTATTAATTATTACACAAAGCAAGTAGATCTGAGTGGTACAAAGCACAGACTGCAGTAGCAGCTCTGGCTACACTGCTGAATTTTTCCCTTCAGAACCACACTCATTCCTCAACTGTTGGCCATGTTGGCTGTGTACTGCTCTTGGCCAATTTGTTCTCTAAAAGAATTGCCCTCAGCTGAAGAGAACCTTCTTATCCAAGGACATGCCCCATCTAGCGCAGCCTGCAAATTGTTACAAGGATATCGAGTCCCAGACCCCTTGCCTCAAGATTGGACAATTTTGAAGGAACATCCCAGCTGCCTAAAGATTGGTAAACCCTTGTTGAAATTGCATTGCACTTCAATTTCCTTCTTTGCCTTGTCCTGCTTCCCTAACCCCTCACTTGTGTTGTTCTTAAACAAAAATTTTAAAGTCTGTTTTTCTGGGGGAACCTAACCTATGACATCTATATTATTGGGGAAAATGATAAAATAAAAGATAATATATAAGTTTTGCTTGGGCATAAAAAGAAGGACAGTTTTCTCCCAAAATGCTGATAGAAATTTAAATTGCTATTTCCTGGAGGATAAGTTGATAGTAAACATAATTTTTGATGTAGTCATTCTATGCATGTTAATATAGCATAAAGCATGTCACTTTAGCAAAAGACAGAAAACCCAAAAATGGAATCATTAAAGAAATTATTTATCATAAAATTTATTATTTTCTTAAATATATAATGGCATAGAAGAAGATATATATTAAAATTTAAAAAAGAATTTCTAAAAATCATATAAACTTTTACTTTGTTTCTTTTAGAAAAGAAAAAGAAGTGTAAATTAACTCATAGCTGGGATGCCTGGGTGGCTCAGTAGGTTAAGTGTCTGCCTTCAGCTCAGGTCACAATCTCATTTTCCTGGGATCAAGTCCCACATCAGGCTCCTGGCTCAGCAAGGAGTCTGCTTTCCCTCTGCCTGCCGCTTCCCCTGCTTGTGTGCACTCTCTCCCTTTCTCTGATAAATAAATAAATAAATAAATTAATTAATTAATTAATTAATTAAAATGTTTAAAAAAAAAGAACTCACAGCCAAGCCTACCAACTTGTCATTATTCCCTCCTTGTGGGAAAAAGATGGGATGAGCAGACTTAGGACACAGTCTCCTCAAGCCTGGTGTGCCGCTCTTACGCAACTTTTTTCTTGTCTATATTAAAGATAGGGAATTCTGCATCATTTTACTGGTCCTTTTTGAAAGTTGATAATCATATTTTCCTTATTGTTCCCTTTAGAATTTCCTCTTTAATATCAGTGCTTTTAGGCACTTCTAAAAATCTATACATTTCTACATAATACCTTGGAAATAATTACCCACTACTGTCCCAAAGTTTAAAAATATAATGAATTAATAATCACCATAGACCCTTAATTTGTTGTCTGGATTACAACCATATAAAATCAGACATTCTTCTCCATTTGAACAGTTTCTTGGATATCCCTGCTTAGAAAACCTCTGTGGTTCATATCCCCTCTGAAAAATTTCTTCTACACGAGCTCTGAGGTGCTAGGAAGAATCCCACTGGCAGGTACCACCTACATCTGGGCCAGAGAAGCATGGCATTGTTAGAATTAGGAAGTACAAAGTCCTGGAACTCTTTGATGAATCTTTCCCTTGGAGTCCCCCACTTCCTATTTCATTCAATTCAAAGAACTGAGGTACAGTCTCATTTGCTAAGAAAGAAGGTAAGGGAGTCCTAGTCCAAAAGCTGTCAAAACCATATAGATGATTGATTGATAATGGATAGATAGACAGATAGACAGCAAAAGTCCTGGGAGTACATAGCTTCTCTATTACCTAGTTCTGGCCCAAGGATCAGTCCAGGCCTCAGTACCCACATTCCCACCTAGTACAATGAAAATATTAAAATAGTTTAATTCTGATGGTGGTGGTGATGATTTTTTACATCCTTCCTTTTTTTTTTTAAAGATTTTATTTATTTACTTATTTACATGTTGCCTTTATTCAGAAAAAAATAGGACAACGTATTTGTAATAACGATGACAAATGGTTATTATGCTTGCTTTGTGAAGTACTGTATATTTTTTAAAAAGATGAAATTCACAATTTTAAAAGGTTAGCAAAGTATCTTAGCAAACTCATAAAAAGAAACACAAATGACACATTTATGTTTAGAATCTGAACTTAATAAAATGATGTACATGGTTTTATTTAATTAGCAAACATTGAAAGAGACAATAAAATTTTGTGCCAGGAAGGGTAAGACAGGAACTCTTACGTAGTGGTAACTGATTAACAAATTGTCTTAGAATTTGGAAAACATTTTGACAACAGGTATCAAGAATTTTTTAAAATATGCTTTTTTAAAAACCTCTTTTATACCTTAATCGTCCTGCTTGAAATCTCACCTAGAACACAATAAAATATCTAGATAATATATGCAAATAAAATGAACATCAGCATTATTTAGAAGAGAAAAAAGATCCCATGATATAGCTGTTTATTTAAATTTATCAAAAGGTACTTGCTCCAGTTAAAGTGCATTTTACAAATAGTTTTAGATTAAAACATATTGAGATGTAGGGGGTGTATGTGTGTAATATGTGTGCTGCTATATGAATATATCCTAAAAAGTAGCATCGTTTCAATTATGAAGAGAAAAAAACCACGCAAATTAAAAAATGGAATGAAAGGGGGCGCCTGGGTGGCACAGCGGTTAAGCGTTTGCCTTCGGCTCAGGGCGTGATCCCAGTGTTATGGGATCGAGCCCCACATCAGGCTCTTTCGCTATGAGCTTGCTTCTTCCTCTCCCACTCCCCCTGCTTGTGTTCCCTCTCTCGCTGGCTGCCTCTATCTCTGTCAAATAAATAAATAAAATCTTTAAAAAAAAAAAAAAAGGAATGAAAGAAGCCCAAATGTTAACATGGTTGCTTCTGAGTGGTGGGTTGTTGTTGCCTATTCTCTATTTATTTATACTTTTTTGCACTTCCTTTTTTTTTTTTTTTGACCCTAAGGATGTAATCCTTAGGAAATCAGGGAGAAAAAAAAGTAAAAGAACAAACAACAATAAAAAAAACCAAAACAAACAAAAAACCCCAAAAAACCCTGAGGTTTCCACACAACCTTTCATTAAGTGTGTATTATAAAACTAAGTCAGGTATTATATGGTAATTAGCTCAATAGAATATTATTCAAAATATCTGGATTTTAATCCTTGCTCTGACAATTTCTAGCAGCATGACTTCAGTCTGTCTTATTTACTGATTGTTTGATAGTAGGAGATTTATTTAATTCCTCTAAGCTTCAGTTTTCACATCTTTAAAAAGATTATAATGAGTATTTCACAGGATTGTTGGAGGGATTAAATAACTTTAAAAGGGAAAGCACCAAGCAATGTTCCTGGCACCCTCTAGGGGTTCCATTAATGTTTGTTGAAGGTAAAACAGCTGGGTGGTTCCATCATTGAAAATCACATTTTTTTAAAGTGTAGAAACAGCCTTACTTCACAGTTCTGGGTCACAATCTCCTACCCAGACAAAAGAATATCCTAAAAATATCTGAGCCTCTGGAAACTAATCAACTCAACAGAGCAATGGCAGTGGGAATATCAGTCCTGGCTTAGAATCCTTTTTCTTTCTTTTTTTCCCTCTTATTCTTTATCTTCTTTAAAGTTTTGTTGTTGTTGTCTGCTTGCTTGATTTGGAGACTTATTCAGCCTGAATTATCTCCTCAGAATTTGTCTTATTTTTTAATATATTAAGTAATGATGAGCTTTTATTCATTGTGCATTTGAAGTGGTATCATTCTATGTATTAAATTCATATAGGAAATTTTTTTTCTTCAAAAAAGGAGGAACAAGGAAATAAAAAAGGAGGGACATCTGTATTCATTTCTGGACATTTTAGACATGGTAGTTCCAAAGGACTGCGAAGCAGAAATTAATCCCACTGCCTGTGGAGTTCTGAGGACAAGCAGGGCAGCGGCTCTCATTTAGAATCCTCCTTTGCCATCTATTAAGAAGTGAGCATGGTAGAGCTGGCCATGGGGGAGGCTTTTTGATTCTCAATTCCTCTGAACATTGTCAGTGTTTAATCAATAGCTAGTCCGGGCATCATTAAACATGTGCTCTCAGTTCAAGGTCCTCTGATCGGAATGGCTGAGGGAATTGCTCAGTTTTGCTGTCAAGTGCAAAAAAGGGTACCTATATTCAGGTTAGCCTACTTAAAAGGTACAATTTTAAACCATATTGCATTAAATGAAACCTGTTTTAATGGGTCACATGGAATATCAATTATTCTTGATCTCATAATTTGTGCTTCCAATGCAGGATATATCCTACTGAATTTGAGACTCTGCACTTACTAAGTTATGCTTTCTACGAGGAGAAGGGTTAGCAAATGTGTCAGTCACTGGAATCAAGGAAGCCTATTCTTCCACATCTTAAATTTTATAGTTGGATGATTCCATGCAAGTTAAATAACTGTGTAACAAAGCAGGACTGTCTGTTTCAACATGTAGGGTGGGGATGAAGAAGCCTAATACACAATGTTTTGTTTCTAGTTTTAATCCATTATTCTGGTTTGTATGGGATACGGCACTTAGGGAAACCATCACTAGATTCATGGAAATACAAGAGATGAAATAATGTAGCTCTTACACCACCGGGCCTCATAAAAGTTTTAATGAGAAATAAGGAAGCTTATTAAATCTCTCTCTCTCTCTCTCTCTTTTAAAATAAGGCCAGGTTGAGACTAGACTGTTTTTAAGTTTAAGGAATTTAAAAAATGTGAGTTGTAGGAATCAGGGTATTCTCCCCAAACAAAAGAGGACTAATTAATTGGTTTGGTATAAAAACAAATTTGCATTATCCCCCCCTGAATCCAAGAGAAATATTGAAATCTTGAACATTTTTTTCCAACATACAATATAGAAAATGCTACAGGCAGAAAATCAATCAAACCATTCCATTGCAATTATTTAAATTTTGAGTCATATACGATATTCACTTCTAAAATAAATTAATGTGGGCACTGAGATTATGGCAGAGCAGAACAGGCAAAGGCACTCTTCTTGCTATTGGTTTATAATCTATGAATCTCATTTGGTAGGGACCAACATGATGAAGTCTTCTAGTAAATACGAAACCATACAATGTAAAACCTTCAAATCAAATTTTAAACAATGTCAAACTAGAATAAGTCTTGGAACGCCTTTCTTTTTACTTTATTACAAGTCATTGGGTTATTAAATAATACACAAAATGTTAGAATTTGATGCAAACACTCATGCACTTATAATGTATATTCAAATGATTATATTGACTTTGACACAACTAATTTTCAAACTGTGAAAAATCAAACTATAAAATTTTATACAGTCTATGTGATATTATTTTTTTGTAAAATAAAATTCACATGGTTGAGTATACATGGGAAAAAGGACTGCAGCTTCCTGGCATTTGGTCTCTTGACTGTCATAATCCAACGTGACAGGATTTCTCACCAGTCCAGCCTTAAGGCAATAATCTCTTGATGGGGTCTCTGATTCAAAATGTGCCTAATCCATTTTCCATGCAACACAGTGATGGGAACCCTTTAAATTTTAATTGGTGTCTTTTCCTTCCTTAAAAAGATTTAACAATAAAATCCAAACACCTTACTTTTGAATAAACATGTTTGTTTATTTTAACACAGTGGATTTAATTGATCAGCTATGCCCAAAGGGCATATCATGGATTTATCCATGATATAAACTGAGTGGCTTTCCTCAAGTTGCTTAGCCTTCCTATCTTTCATTCCCGACCCCCACATTGCTGAAATAGTCATCTAGCACCCACCTCCCAGGATTTTATGAGGTTTAAATGAAACGGTAACTAGAGAATGCTTAACACTGTGCCCCAATAGATAACAAGCACTCCATAAATATGAGTCATTGTTATCACTTAACAACGTGCCCACATTCACACTGCTAGTTGGTGCAAAGCTGGGATTCTAACTTAGAGCTTTGAGGTGCCAAAGCTTATGATCTTTCTGCTGTGCACTCTGTATATCAGATGTCTTAAGGGAGATTTAGATGAATGTTGGCTCCCATTCAGTTCACAGTCGGATCCTCCAACACAGGCCTGTAGTGCAGAATTTCTATATTGTCAGTTGAAGTGAGAGCCATAAGATTTAGATACCAGACACTGGGGAGGTAAGGTTGACATTCTGTTGTGAAAGCTTAACAGTCTGACTTGTTTTCCTGCCCAGGCAGAAGGCCAACCCACAACAGTCCCGACCATCCAGTGTGGGTATCTACAGAATGAGCCAACTTTTCATTTTCCAAGAGAGAATACAGAGAATCTCCCTAAGTTCCCAAACTTGGGATGAAGTAAGAGTCTAAACCACCATATCACATAGCCTGGAAAGGAGAAGTTTAGCAAAGGTTACAATGGCAGATGTACTCCACTGTCTACTTGTCTCCTTCTTCCCCTTTAAAAAGTATAAAGCAGGGGAGCCTGGGTGGCTCAGTCATTAAGCATCTGCCTTCAGCTCAGGGCGTGATCCCGGAGTCCTGGGATCGAGCCCCACGTCAGGCTCCTCTGCTGGGAGCCTGCTTCTTCCTCTCCCAATCCCCCCGCTTGTGTTCCCTCTCTTGCTGGCTGTCTCTCTCTCTGTCAAATAAATAAATAAATAAAAGCTTAAAAAAAGGTATAAAGCAGCTTCAGTGTACTTCCCCATGATGTTTACTGATTTCAGAGAAGTACTCTATAGGGCTATAAACCCAAGTCTGTGATTCCAAAGCTATAATATTAACCTTTGAATCCCAGTTTCAGTATCTTTAGAATGAGAATATCAGTATCTCCCTCTTAAGGTTGTTGTGAGGATTGGAGATAATGCTTTTAAAACCATAGTAACTATTATTATTGATGGTCACAGTCAAAATTACTCTAAACTACCTAGATTCTAAAGTTTGAATCTCTGGATTAATTAATGTGTCTGAAAACATAGTACTTGGACGATGCTTGTTTAACCTCATGGTGACACATCAACACGGAGGACCGAACTCTGAGAACTGCCTTCCTGTGGGAATGCTCCAATCCAGTAATCTTAATCCACCCAAACCAGCAAGCCTGCAAGGGTAGGAGACATTTGGTCTTGATTATTAGGTCAATGGTTACATTATTGTTTTAGGACTACTAAAGAGATGCTCCTTGAAGTTTTCAAGGTCAGATTTCAAGTTCCTTTTCTGCCTACCTTCTTATCTGTGGCCCCAACTTTAATCTTAACTTGGACCCAGACTCCTGGATGTCATTTCCACCTTGCCTTCAGAACTCCAATTCTCAGGATCAGTAGTGTATCCCTACCTGTGATTTGGTATTCAACCTGAACTTCCAGATAGTGACCCCAGCCCTATCACAGGTTTTGTGTCTGACCTTTGTCCTTATCCTCTGATTGGAAGTGGCACCCTGGGCTCTCACTACAGTTTTGCCCTTGACTCCTACTAATAACCATATACAAGATACAGCCTGTCTTTATGAAGTGGCTGCTCAGCATCAGGCTCTAGTTTCAGTGAAACTCTAGGGAGTCTTCCCGCTCTGCTGGTGTAGAGGCCAGTCTTTGTCTTCCCAGCACACGCCGTCTACCTCAGGCCTTGGTGCTGACAGTGAGACCTGGGGTTGCTGAGAACCAGTATCCAAACCATCCAGCTGAACGGCAGGCTCGTATCTTTTTCACATCTAGGGTTTAGAATAGTGTCCATGATGTTCAAGTATCCAGGTGATGAATCTAGGCTTGAATTTAGTTAGTTTTATTACCGTTATACTCCATCTACTTCCAAAGACAATTTGAGGCAATGTAATCTAAAACACAGCTATAATAGAACCACTAAAGCTAAGGTTTAAAAGGAGGGAGGGAAATATAAAAATAACCATTGCAGCAAAACAAGGACCATGTTATGAAATGGGGTAGAGATAGCTAAATTAGGAATATAGGTTAAAGAGAGTCCCTGCAATTAAGCCTTTAACTTAATGCTGGGTTTCCTAGGAGCCAAAGCCATGCATTTATGTAATTCTTCTTATCTATAAAGAGAAGCAGATCATAAAAAACCCAAAATGCTCCTACTTCTAAACAAAGCATAATTTGTTGCAAGCATCTTTATATTTTAAACACTGAATGGATATAGAGTCATTTAATAAAATTGAACACTTCATTTCAGTCACATGCTAGGTATTGAGAACACAAAAGAGATCAAAGCCTAGTAGGAGAGGTAGACAAGAAGAGAAACCTTTATAATCCATTGTGAGAGGTTCTATGTTAGAGATGTGCCTTTGGCTCTATGTGGTGGTATAATATAATATTTCACAGTGCTATCTTGACCCAGTTTTAAAGTCATGGCTCAAAACTCTCAGTTCCTCTTCATAGACACTTTGCTAAGCCCTCACCCCAACTACTTCTTTTATCAGGCACACATACCCAACTGCTAGAGGTTCCCAGATACTTAACACCCAGGATGGCCCCTTCTTCTTTGTGCTTGTGAAATCATTCAAAATACTCAGTCCCAGGAAGACAGTGAGTTTAACCTAATCTCACCCTACTTGTCATAAATAAGCTGCCTCTTATAGTTCCAGCTTGCTGTTACCCTGTCTTGGGTGTAACCCATGAAGCCTTGAGTGGTACTCTTCTCTCATTTGTAGCTGTAAGTAACCAAGTGTTCTTCCCTTCATCTATCTGAGTGTCTTAATGTTGTGTCTCATCATTAAAATAATCTTTAAAATCTTACAAAACAGGTCACAACTTCGGTTGATATATATGGGAATAGACCTAGGAAGTCTTCCCAGAAGAGATGATTCCAAACTTTGTCTTGAAAGGGAAGCAGAAGTTAGGCAAAGAGAGGTGGGGAGGAGAGCATATGATTAGAGAGGAGAAAGTGTGGACTGGCAGTCAAACCCAAGGACACGCATGTGCAGAAGCAGGGAGTGTCTGACAGATGGGACACTAAGAAAAAGGTGGAGGGATGTGGAAACTTCTGGTACACCCGAAGAACTGCAAATGTTCAGTATGTCTAGGCCTGGAGTATGAAGTATGGAGTCTAAAAATATCAGGTGAGACAGAAGTAACAAAGAATCAGATCGTGAAACATCTTGCAAGCCATAGTAAAAATTCTGAATTAATCCTAAAACCTACATAGAGACAGTAAATGGTTTTAAAGATGATAAAATAATTTCTTAAATCATATTTTCTCAGATGTCTTAGCAGTTTTGATAATGGATTGAATGGGGCAAGTAGGGAGGATGATACCATTTAAGAGGAAATTATAATAAGCTTTTCTATAAGAGATTATGAGGACCTGAATGAAAACAGTCATGGTAGTGACAACTCTTTGGGAGGATATTATGGAGATTTTGCCCACTGGTCTTAGTGGAGAATTAGATGTGTGAATTTAGAGAGAAGATGAGCCATGAGCAACTCCAGTGTACTAGACTGGCCTGGAGAATGGGTGGCCTGATGGGAAAACACAGAGAAGAGGAAAGTTGAGGAGTCAAGGGCAGAAAGGAAGATATATTTAGTTTTCTGTTGACTAAGATTGAAATGCTGGGGACATCCTTAATGAAGGCCCTATGCAGTAGCTGGATCTATCGGTCAAGGGAACAAAGAAAGTGACCTGACTTAGTAATATTGATTTGGACATCATTCACTTCTAGCTAATTGTAGTACGTAAAGCTTTGCAAGTGGAAAAGAACATGGGAAATGGAAAAAAGACCAATGTCAGAACTCTGAAGATCATCAGAATTTTCAAAGGTGGGCAGAGGGAAAAGACTATATGAAAGAAGTTAAAGAGTCATCACAGAGATGGAAGAGAATCAAGAGGAAGTTGTGTCCTACAAACCAAGGAGGAGAGAATGACAAGAAGAAAAGAGGGGTCATTATTTTCAAGACATTAAGCAAAGTGACTGACAAGCATTCCTTGAAACTAAGAGTGGGTAATTCACGGATAAGTCTGGCAAAACTAGTTTTAGGGAGGAGTCTGGTGTTAAGATGGAAAGAGGTTGATGATAGGGGAGAAAGAAAGATGTAATATTAGGAGCAAAGTTCTAAGGAGAGGTCAGGATGGGATTAGCCTGAAATAACAGCAGGGCACTTTTTCTTTGAGTGAAGAGCAACAGACAGAGTGGAGAGTTAATACCAAAGTTTCTAGGTGGAAGGAAACCTGGAAAGCCCTTTAGCTGAGAATTTTGGATTTCTCTGCAAAATAAAAGACATATATTCAGTAATAGATTTTGAAATCATTGAATTAAAAAAAAGTCTCTATGATTTGTTATTAGAGAATGCACATGCTCTGAAACAATGTGTCTCTTTTCTTGCAGCAACTAGAAAACTATTCTGGGGTACTAGATTTGGATTTAAGTTTTATGCTCATATCTGGTATTTGCAAGCATTTAATCCTTCTGCTGCTTTTAGATGGAAGCAATACTATTTTGTTTAATGTCTTTTTGCACTTTGTACCCTGTAAAAATGTCAAAGCTTCCTTGGAGCTTGTCCCCAGTGCTTTTGGAACCAGGGAGATATAAATCGTCAACCTAGTGATAAATGAGAATGGAAAATTTTACCGTATAGTGAAAATATAGTTGCGAATATTGCTCTAAAACCCCAAAGGCATTAAAAATTAAAAAAGTAAAATAGATGTTAAAAAAGTAAAATAGATGTTTAAAGACTCACTGAATGTACATTTACTAACAACCCAGCAACAAAGATGTTCAGTGGAAGACATCTGATCACCAAAGCAAGTTTATACCTAAAGTGTCGGACCCTCCATAATTCTATGTAGTCCTGTAACAACAGCCAATGACAAGTATGAAACTAATATAAACAATGTTAGTTAATATTTATTGAGTGCTTGCTCCATTTTAGGCTCTGCACTAAGGATTTGACCTGTCCTGTATCTTTCCCTCACCACCCTCTGCATATGGAGAAACAGTAATTGAACAGTTAAGTGACTATCTCAAAGTTACACAGCTTGTATATGGGACAACTATGTCATAGAGTTCATATTGTTATGCCACAAAGGGTAATTTTTCCAAGATATGCTGTTTTCAGATTAGCATTATTTTTCTAACAATCCTAAATCCCATGCTGTATTTTCATAAATGAATAATTTAAAGCTAGACTCTTGTACTTCTATTTGAGCACAGTCCCAAATCTCCCATTCTTGGTGTCTCTGTACACTGGATGGGTGCTCTGTGGGAAGATAATGTAAGAGTACACACCTAATCATCATCAGTTATTGATTCAAACCCCTATTTATTGACCATCCACTATGTGTGAGGTACTGTTTTAATCTCTTCATATGAATTCATCCTCTACAGCAGGTATTCTGTAATGCACTATGAAATTGTTTAGGAAATGCAAGAAAACACAATTATTTATTTTTATTTGATACAATACCTATTATAAAAATTACTTTAAAAAATATTTTATGAATGTAACTAGAAAAAAAATCCTAGAGATTATTCTGAAGGAAGGGATGCGAAGATACTTCCCACACAGAGAGAAAGAAGGAAGGGAAAGGCAACTGGCAAGTATTAAGGCCACTATGCTAACATTTCATTGTCTTGTTCTGTTTTGTTTTAACCTTGGAGATAGAAGACAGAGTTCACCATAATGCTTAGTTCAAGGAAAATTCTTGTCACCTCCTAGTCCTTGGAGGGACATCCTAGTTTGATGTGTGCACTTTTAACCCTAGAGTCCATTCTCAGTCTGCCCCAGTCTCCATGGGTAGCCATTCTAGTGTGTTAAATGCATTCCTTTGTATAAGGTATGTGTCCTTGTACAGTGTATAATATTGATTTTTGTGAATTATTATCCTGGTTTTATTAGGTATAGACACAGATAGAGAGACAGAGATAGAAATGATACAGACCCTGAAGATCAGAGAGACTAAGAAACTGGGCCAAGATCACACAACTCTTACGTGATGCAGTAGAATTTAGACCTCAGTCTGCCTCTGTCTAAAATTGTCAGTCTTACTTTCCCAAGTCTTCAGACTGTGGAAAAACTGTAGAAAAAAGGAAGGTTTCTAAATGCATTCCTAAAATCCAAGTAGTTGGAAGAAGTTTTTGAATTGGGTTAATGAAAACATGGATGAAAACTTGGGAAGTTCATGATTTTTCCCAAGGCTACACTATGGGGATGAGGAAGGCAGAGGGGAAGTGCTCCTTAAATTCAATTTTTGGGAATTAAATTTATCATCTACCACACTAAAGTGATTAATATTGCGAGGGCGAGGAATCTGATAATGACTGAGAGATGCCATCAACCTGACAAACTAAACAATTTTTTTAACCTGACATATCCCTTTTCAAGACATCAGCTGTCACCTGAAATGAATTCTGTTTCTAATTTGTCTTCATAAATAATGCAACTAATTGAAAGGTAGTTACAATGAAAGTCTTCAACCTCTTTCATCTCCAATTTTAGGGCAATCTCTTTGCATTCCCTGGAAAGAATCTTCTACTCCTTCTTTCGTGTAAAATTTAGACATCACTGACGCTGATCAGAACACTGAGATCAAAACAAAAGAATCCATTGTGCAAAGACCACCACATCTAATGGTTTTCTTGATCTTTTTTCCCCTAAGTTTAGCATTAACTTAAAATGTGAAACTCGTAAAAATCTGATGTAAAAAAATTTATTCAAGCTCAAAGTTTTACTAAGAGCATCTTTATTTAACCAAGCTTCCAGGTTGTCCTTACCCTCTTCTTCTTGCCACCTAACTTCTGCTTGTTTAGAATTAAAATAGGACCTCTTACTCTGTCACACACTTATTCACATGGAAAAAATCTTTGTTTTTCAGCTTTCCCGTTCACTTTCTTCTCTCTATCTGTTCTCCTCTCATTTAGTGAGACTAAAAAGGGGCCATTGAACAATAACAGATTCTGACCGTTCCCAGCAACTACAAATGAAGAATTCTTGCATTAAAAACTAAAACAATTAAAATGTTGTCGATCTGAGGTTTCTCTTTGCAGACATCAGTGATTCCGTTTGTTTATTCGTGAGTGTAGCTGTTAATAAAACTATGTGCTGAAGGCATGAGAGGTAAGAGAACTATGCAAGCATTAAAACTTCCAATCATTTAATTATTTCACCCCTCTGGAAAGGCCGATTTCAACAAATATATCAAGGGAAGGACATGATTATGAATGCAGATTTGAGCTGAGTGTGTTTCACCAGGTTGCTATTAAAAATGGAAATTTATGAAAGATTTTGTGAGGTATATCAAAAACCTTGCAAGTTACTTAAAATGCAAATTATACAGCTAAATACAGGAAATTTGGGTAATATAAATTATTTTGGTATCTAGCCCCTGGCTGTTAAAAAATATCCACTGGCAATAGAAGGAGTTTAGTCTACATTGTCATTACTACCTACATTTAGTAATATTTACTAAAGTCTGCCTCTCAACAATGAGAAAGCCACTAATTAAAAGCTATTGAAATATAATATATTTTGTATAGAGAATATACAGGCAAAGGTCCAAAAGCTAGAACTACTGAAATGAGTTTGAGTTTTTCCCCAATAAGCAAATCCATCTGGGTAAAGTCCTTGTATTTTTTAATATTCTGTTATAATAATAGCTAACATTTAATTAGTACTTGCCAGGTATTTTGCAGGTATTGACTTATGTCTAAAAATAAGAGAAGAATGGAGATAAACCAGAGAAGGGGTGAATAAAGGAGGACAATGAGTGTATTTGTCTGCGCAGCTGCCATTACAAAATACAACTGATTGTGAGGCTTAATCGACAGAAATTTAATTTGGAAGTCCAAGACCCAGGTTCCAGCAGGATTCGGTTCCTGGTGAGAGCTCTCTTCTTGGCTTCAGATGGCCACCTTCTAGCTTATTCCCAAATGGAAGAGACAGAGGGCAAGCTATCTCTAAGATAAGAGATTGGGCTAGATTATTTCTCAGTTATAATTATAAAAAAACAGTATTTTCACAAAAACACCAATGATTATATTTTTTCAATAAAAACACTTAAGTTACACACTCATTTTTATTATACTGGATATAAAATTCTTATCCTGCTTTTATGCTTGGACTTTCTAAGGTCTAAGTTCTTTAAACATTTTTCAAGTAAAATTAGAGCTCTATAGAGTGATTATTATACATATTTCAGTAGAGTTTTAAAAAATATAGGTTAGCAGATGATTTTTTATGAATTAGTAATTTTAGAAACTCCATAAAATTAAAACACTTTAGAGATGCAATAACTTTAAGGCCACTTTGTCCAATTTTCAGATTTTACACATAAGGAAACCAGGTTGCAGAGAAATTACATGATCTGTAGAAGTCCACATGCCAGTTTGGATTTCCACTGTGCTCCTGTCCCTAATCCATGGACAGAGTTAATGGTGGACTGGTAAGAACATCAACATCTATCTAATGACAGCTACAAAAGATGATTGCTGAAAGTTTCCATTTTTTAAGCTTTTGGTTTCCAAGCAAAGGAAAATTTGAAAGTATGTGAATTGTTTGATAATATCTGTGTTAATGGAGACTCTGAATAACAAATCAAATCTGGCAAGAATTCCATTTTTGTCTGCTTTCTGATGCTGTGTCTGTGCCCTTACACCAACCAGGCACAGCTGGTGTCACTTGTGGTCATCTTCCCATGTGGGAAATCTCCTGGCTTTTCTGATGCTGTCTCTTAGGAGACGTCACAGCAGGCCAAGAAGTAAGCTACTCAAGGACAGGGAACCAGGGCTCTGGCTTGGAATCATATCATAAAGGAGGCAATAGGGAGAAACAGTCACTGATCAGCTTTGCTTTAGACTGTACGACAGTACCGAGATAGTACCGTGGCATAACAGTGTCATGAGAGTCTCCCATGTGTACACTTTCTTCAGAAGTGCCATCATAAGGACAAAAAGACATGCAGAATATTTTGAGCTGTCACAGACCCCTATAGGAATCTGATGAAAACAATAAGCCCCAGAAAAATG
This sequence comes from Ursus maritimus, assembly GCF_017311325.1. NCBI lineage: Eukaryota > Metazoa > Chordata > Mammalia > Carnivora > Ursidae > Ursus > Ursus maritimus. The sequence continues at coordinate 92,784,472 of NW_024426552.1, forward strand.
ACACACATTCCAAGAATTTACAGACAAATTCAGAAGCTCAAACTGAAGTCCACTGGAGCTAAGTTCCTCAGTTTTACTGGGGTCACATTTTATCAGCAGTCCAAGCAACCCTTTAAAAGGAGCCAAGTGGCCCATCCACGCATACTTCTTGCCATGGCAGCCAACTACAATAGACCTGTTCGTTGTCTTAGAGCATTTCATGCGACGTTATCATTCTGGCAGAGGCTGACTAGTAACCGCTGGCCATATAGCTCCACAAGGGCATAATGCCTAGAGAAGGGGCCCTTTAAAAAAAAATGAAATCATCTGAAACTCTGTAAATGTTTAGGGGTACAGGGAGTTTACTTTACTGTAGCTTCGATTAAGAGAAAGTGCAAAGAGCACCAGAAGTTATAATTCAAAAAGTCACACTAGCCTAGGCCTATGACTGATGGGCAGAATGGGGCAAAGGAAGGAAAAGAAGGCAGGGAAGAAGGGAGACATGGCGGCAGTTAATTTCAAGTACTCCAAAGTTGCAGAGCCATAAAATTCCATAACTCCATCTTTTCTTCCGTGACTCTACCATGAGTCATGATGAATTTCTGTCTACTACAATTTTGCAGTAAGCACCAACCACCATTTTCTGTCCCCTGCCAGGTAAAAAATCCTAAAGGGAAAGTGAGCTAATTTAATTTTCTTATTTTTAAAAATATCTGATCCATCCTACAATATAACTCAAAATACTAACCAATATGAAATTCAGTTCTCTACAGTAAACCTTTTTTTTTTTCAAAACAAATGAGCAACTAGTTCTTATTCTTTTTTTTTTAAGATTTTATTTATTTATTTATTTGACAGAGATAGAGACAGCCAGCGAGAGAGGGAACACAAGCAGGGGGAGTGGGAGAGGAAGAAGCAGGCCCATAGCATAGGAACCTGATGTGGGGCTCGATCCCATAACGCTGGGATCACGCCCTGAGCCGAAGGCAGACGCTTAACCGCTGTGCCACCCAGGCGCCCCACTAGTTCTTATTCTCAAGCTCACATTATTAGTCTTTAAACACGAAGTGCTTAAATTCTTCTTGAGCTCATTTTAACAAGAATGCTATAGTTGTGTCAACTGAGATTGTTAAGACGCTTCAGTGTATTACGTGAGAGAGGCATCAGGATTTCCACCAAGATCAAGTGCTGGTCTCAGTCCAGTATCTTCTGCTGAGGAACATCCAAGGGGTTAATGCTTTGAAAAGATTATAGCCATGAAACTCATACTTCTCATTAGCTTAATTTGTGCCATCTATCTATCTATCTATATATATATGGCACAGAATATATATATATATATATATAATTTCAGAAATATATATTTGTGCTTAAAATAAGCTATTACCATAGTGTCCATGTATCTGCACAGTAGGACCTGGCTTTTAAGGAATAGAAATAGGAAAGATAAACCATAATATCCTTATCCAACTCCACTTTTGACCTGGAGTCATTACAACAAAAAATTAGAAAATTCAAGGGCACTGGTGGTGAGGAATAAGGAAAGCACTTAATGATTTTACTAAGAAATAGCTATTAACTACCAGAACTTAGAAAATAAAAAAAAAAGAAAAGAAAAAAAAAAAGAAAATTATACCTGTGTATATAATTTACTTGGTTATTAAAGTGTTTATTTGGTTTTTTCATAAAGACCAGGTATCATAGATTTATATAAATCATGACTTTGCAAAATATTTTTGTATTGGATATAAAAATTCACCAGTTCAATCTTTACTGATAAATATCTCATCTGCATGTATCAATAATCCTGCTGCTCCTAAATATTTTGTAACTGAGAGAAATTAGAGTGGCAACTGAAGGATATTACCCTGAAGACCTTACAGGTTGGGGATGCGGGTGGGAAAGGGATTCCTGTTGCTAAAACCAGTAATCCTGCAAAAATAAGGGGTTATTTGGATGACATAAATATGCATGTGCTGCTGTCCCACCACTTGTGCCTGCTGTAGATACAGTCACAATGATATTGAGTTCCCTGGTTGCTAGGGTATGACTTCTATCTGTATTTTCACTAGACCGGCAAAGTCCTTTCATTGTTCTCAGGACCCCATTTTCTCATATCAAAATCAGACCTATGACTAGGACATCTGTATCTGTTTCCCTTGGTCTTTTCTCATTTGCTATAAGACATGTCTAGAAAAAGAAAGAGGGAGTACATGTTATGAAACTAGCTGAAATTGGCTGATTCTTATTCCAAGTTTCATAATTACAGAATAGCTATAAAATACTAATAATTTTTAGTAAATGGGCAAGTGAACAAGCCCGATATAAGTTAAACCAGCAATTAAATTGTGATGGACAAGATGCCACCTTTTTAATATAACAAATACTTTTAAAAGAGATCTTGAGATGAAATTAGAATGTGCATGATTCCATCTGGGGATCATCAATTAAAAAAAACCACTCTTATGTAAATTACTTTAGTTAAAACAACAAAAAAAGAGCATATATAAATCATACAGGGAGGGCAGGATTTTAAAAGTTTGGGTTTTTTTTCTGTGAACATACTTATTTTAGAAAATTTATAAAATTCAGAAATACACGAAGAAGATTTAAAATAAGAACCCAAGCACCCAAAACTGATATCTAAGAACACTTTGATGTACAACAAATTATAGTAAGCTTATATTTAATGTGTGTAGTTTTAAGTATTCTTGAATGATTCGAAGATCCTTGACCTATAATCTGTTATAATTTTTGCTGTTACAATTATGAGCCCAGTTTTGAGTCTGATCGGAAATGAGTGGACATTGTAGCTCATGACTGTAATAGTTCAGCATCCTCTCTTCATTGTGGCCCTGTGCTGTACTTGTGCGTAAGCAATAACTAACAAATTTACATTTCGCTGCATATGGCAGAAATTATATTCTATGGAAATATTCACATTTGGGGATTCGAGTTTTGCTTATGAATGTCAATTTCTATATTTCTTTCCGCATCTTTTTTTTTGTCTTTTAGTCTTTTAATAGCAAAATATATTTTTTTTATTCTAAGAGACAGATTTGTACTTGAAAACCATCAGCTTCTATAGATATTTTTACAATAGAAAAACCTTTCCTTCCTGCCCCTACGTGGGCAGGTCGATTTTCATTGAAAACGGCTTCAAGCTGGTTCTAATATTTACTCACTTATGCAGGTGCGTTCATCAGCATGGAGTCTGTATCCCGTATCACATTCACAGTGGAAGGTGCCCAGAGTGTTAATACAGCACTGCTGGCAGCCTCCATTCACCACCGCACATTCATCGACATCTAGAGGAGAAAGACAGATGGCCAGGATTACAATGTCATTCCAATGTCAGCTTCGGAGAAGTGGCACAATATTTCTTTGATACACAGTATGTGTTATATTGTACACAGGCACTGTCTCTGTTGCCACAAATCTTTGCTTGTTTGATCCATTTTGCTCCACAGTGTAAACAAGAGAATGTAGATAGAAACTTTATTGAGCTTTTTAAAGCCCAGCAACGATGAGCATAGGGATTGTCTCACAGTTTTCTATTCTTCACATACTAGTTAATTAGACAGATCTGAGATATAGATATTTCCTTGGGGAAGGAAAACCGGAGGGGAGAATTTCAATGAGCTACTCTATCTGGAGCAGTACACACTGGTAGATAAACACCTATTATTGGTCTGATGTTGTTGAATAAAGCCGATAATAGAGTTAAGACCTTGAATCTCCTTCTCATGTGCTATGGTGGACATCAAGGCAAAGATAGATAAATTCAAATAAAACTATGGTTTGGCGTTCTTAAAAATACGTCAATACATTTTCTTCATTGATTTGAATTTCCTCCTTTTCACCTAAGGTTCCATTTTCTGAAATACTTAACATGTATATGTGAAGCTTCATTTTAGAAAAAATTAGAAGAGATCAAGACTCATGGTCACCTATATCTTATGTTCGGTCAAGGTCATGATAAATTCATGTAATATTCACCTCTTTTTAGGAAAGGAAAATAAATTCATGTCTCAGGATCTCTATTTCTTTCTACCCTATGTAAATCAGTACTCACGTATCTAAAATGATGAAGAGAAGACACCCACAAACATAAGGAAAACTTTTCAGGTAATCAGTGGATAAAGGGGCTTCTAACTTTTCTTGTTTGGAGAATTTTTAAACTTGTAATCTGTCTTTTGGCAAGTGTCAAAGTAAAAATCAGGCAGAGGTGGAGATTTGACATGAGAAAGCATGTGTTTCAGGCAGAAAATGTCCTTAACTTCCCATGTCCTCAATCCCAGATATTCGGTCAAAGAATATTGGGTATGAATATTTGTCACTAAAATATGTTATAATGATATATAATGTATAATGATAACATCGAGTGAGACTAATTCCACAGGGGCAAGATCCTTACTGGAGAAGGCATCAATCTTGACAAGGAATACTATTGCAATACCTCACCATAGGACTTTGTAAAGAATGTTTTATACTATAATAAAAACTATAGACCTTGACTTGAGGTAGACAAAAGTCTTGACTTGAGGGAAACAAAAGAGTTTTCTCTCATTGGCTTTGCTGTGTGTGTGTGTGTGTGTGTGTGTGTGTGTGTGTGTGTGAGTGTGTGAGAGAAAGAGAGGGAAAAAAAATCCACATTTGTACAATCTAGTATTTTCCTTCTAAATTTAGATATTCTGCAATAATTTCGGATATTTAGAAGGAATCTTATTTTAGATATAAAAAGTACTAACTTTTCAAAGTATTAGAATTTTTATTAAATTGTGAGTCTGTGATAAACAAGCCTGTGAGTCTTTTTCATATGAACTAATGTTGATCCAGAATTCCCCATTTGTATTTGTGCTTCATAAAGGGCTTTAACATTTATGCTAGCTAAATTTTTATCTTTCTAGCTTTAGGATATTATTCCATAGGGTTGAGATATAATTTTGAATTTTAATTCTATCAACCCCTGAATTAGCTATCCTTCCCAGGTCTTTTACTTTAGATCTACAAATAAAACCCTTAATTCCTGGGATGCCTGGGTGGCTCAGTCAGTAAGCGTCTGCCTTTGGCTCAGGGTGTGATCCCAGCATTCTGGGATCAAGTCCCACATCGGGCTCCTCCGCTGGGAGCCTGCTTCTTCCTCTCCCACTCCCCCTGCTTGTGTTCCCTCTCTCACTGGCTGTCTTTCTGTCAAATAAATAAAATCTTAAAAAAACAAACAACCCTTAATTCCCAACAATCATATGTTTTATATGATAAAAGCATAAAAAAGTCTATAAAAATTATTATAATGTACCATACATACGTATTAAATACATTAAAAAATATCTTAAAGGGTGTCCACAAATAAAAACGATTACTTCTGAGGATGGAAGAAAGTCATCTAGATTGAGTGAGGTGCAGGATGTGTGTATGGGAGGGTCACAGAGAATTTACCCTCATCGCCAATGTTCTAATTTTGTATAAGAGAAAGTCATTCTGGTATTACTTGTATAATAAAATGTAAGTTTTTCATTCTTTTTAATTAAACTACAGTTGACACACAATGTTACACTAGTTTCAGGTATACAACATACCGAATGGACAAGTCTATGTGTCGTGCCGTGCTCAACCCAAGTATAGCTACCACCTGTCACTATACAATGCTATTCCAATACCCTTGACCTTATTCCCTATGCTGTACCTCTTATTCCTGTGTCTTATTCATTCCAAAACTAGAAGCCTGTATCTCCCACTCCACTCTACCCATTTTGTCCATCTCCCCATTCCCCACTCCTCTGGCAACTATCAATTTGTTCTCTGTATTTATGGGTCTGTTTCTGCCTTTTGTTGGTTTGCTCATTTGTTCCTTTTTAGATTCCACATGTAAGTGAAATCGTAAGGCGTTTGTCTTTCTTTCTCTGACTTATTTCATTTAACATAAAAAGTAATTTTAAAGAAGTGTAATATGACCACTTCCTTTTGCCTCTCTTTATCAAGCTTCATTAATTTTCTGACAGAAGAAACCAAATAAATGTAAAAAAGAATAATCATTGAGTTTATTCCAAAGATAAGAATGGACATCAATTCTGAGAGTGAGTCTTCCTTCAGTATGTTTTGGGGTGTTCATATTCTAAATCTGCCCCAGAACTAGAACTAAAGTACTGTAAGTTATTATACATAGACACACACACACACACACACACACACACACACACACACACACAACCAAACTGCCCCTGGACTTTGAGTTAAATAATCTTGGGGAAAATATCTTAGTGTTGAAACTTACTAGCCTGTCACCTTGCTCTCCAAAACTACATTCGCTCATCTATAAAATGAGAAAGTAATGATTGTCATATGTACTATGCTATGATTTCTTTTTTCCTTTCCTATTCATGCATAAGATTTTGAAATAGATTGCTAACAACTGAAGATACATGTAGAAATTAAACAACAGGCGATTTTATTTCACTAAATAGTGGAGCTAACAATGTAAGACTATAAAGTGAGAGTGCAAGACAGAAACAGTAAGGAACATCGGAATTCAGAGGAAAAAATCCATCTGGAGCTAGAGGGATAAAGGAATATTAGAGGGTAAACATCAAGCAGTTAAGTGCATGCAGTAGAGGGTGCGTAATCCAAAGGTGCTGTGGTTTGAACGTGCACAGTGTCTGAGATTCAGCATTCAGATCTGTCGGGCTGGAGAGTTGAAAAACAAACCTAAAACTCCTTTTAATTAATTTGGCAAAGCATTCCTCTTCTTGATTTACAATACAATACACTTCTAGGCAGGTTGAGACATAATAGGCTGTGTTCACACAGGAGCTAAGCAAACTTATTAGCAGTTAAAAAAAAATCAATCATTTCTAGAGTGGTACCAAACACAAAGTAATTGGTTTGACTTCCTTTTTCTTTTATGCCTTTTCAGAATACATTGAATGTACTGATTGGGCATTGTGTAACTAATAGTTCTCGTGCCTGGCAGCATGCTAGAATCACTTGGTGAGCGTATAAAAATACTCATGCTCTGGTTCTACCCTTAAAGAGACTCATTTAATTGGTCTGGGGTAAGACCTGGGAATAAAACATGTTAAAATACCTTAAGTGATCCTAATGTGTAGCCAGAGTTGAGATCCCCTGATACAGTTAATGCTTTAAGCACTTAGGATCTTGTTAAAATGCAGATGGTAATTCAGTAGATCTGGAGCAGAGGGGCTGAGATTCAGCATTTCTACCTAGATCCAAGGCAATTCTGATGCTGCTGGCCTGTGGACTGTACTCTGAGAAGTAAGGGTGTAGACAGTCCTCTGTGCAACTAGAAATGTCACATGGATCACAAATGTCATGATTTGGTTCAACTTCTCAGTGGTTTGACCAAAGCAGACCAATTCAATTCAAGTGGACAAATCAATACTCTAACCAAAATTATATATATATATATATTTCTATATAATTATATAATGTATATTTATGTATTTTCATATGTGTTCTATATTTTTATTTTTAATGATTTATATTTTAATTATCTACCAAAAACCTCTGAAAATAAACCACCAATATCTCCCACAATATTCTTTCAGTAATAGTTAATAGTTTTGACTATTTTAGCATCATTTGTTGTAAGAAATTACTTGCTTCTATAAAACATGAAGAGCACTTTAGTTCTTTTCTGATGGAATACCTCTGATATAGGATAAAACCGGGTTAAATTGCCATGATATTAGACACTCATGCTGAAGCTGTTACAAGTGATTTTCTTTTCCATCAAGATTCTGTCCAACAGAGTTAAAAACCAGAAATGTCAATATTACATTAAAATGTTATTATCAAGTATACTTCATGTGAAGAAACTATTTCTCCAAAAATTCTCTGAGTTATATCTTCATGTCAGATGCTTAAAGAAAGCCCTGCCCTTAGAATTGGAGCTCTGGGACACTGCTGGGAATAATGATAAAGTGATTAGAATTTTTTCAGCATTATCTCTGTGATATGGACCAAGGATTTCATGATTTTTATACTATAAAAGAATGTCAAAAAGAATCAACTATGTCTGCTATTTTTCCTTTTAATGTTCTTTCTCTAAATATTTCTGCTGTATTTATTCCCAAAACTATTTCCCTAGATGGTCACAGAATATAATAGCTTAAAAGAATTCACATTATTATCAAATGTATTTTGCACATAAAAGCTCCCTGAGACAACAATGATCCACTTTAGTTTCCAAACAACCAAAATTGTTTCATATTATTTTCTTAGAGTGTACAACCAGAATAAGATAAATTATTCTTCCATTTCCCTTTTAATAAATTATTCTCAGAAACCTGTTGATTGGAAATGAGTGTTCCTGGGTTGCTTTATGATGGAGATTACATTGTAGAAGGTTAGGTTTGCAGGAAATATTGAAGGGTGTAGTGAAGATTCCACTCGATTTTCCATGTGGCTTTATTTTCACTCTGTTCTACCATAGTACTTTCACTCTGATATACTATAGTATATCAAAACTCCTAACTATTCACTTGTAATTCTGTAGTGCCTGATTGAATGAACTCCTTAAGGTCAAAGATTCTGTTGTATTAAGCTTTCCTGGCATAAAGTCGATATTCCATAAATGTTGCATGAATGAATGAATGTGTGACTTGAGAGCCATGCACAGCATTTAATCTTTTTGTCCATGCACATTCATCCATCGGATTTCTTAGAATTGGGCTCTGATTGCCTCTCTTTACCCTTGCAGTAGGATGCTTGGTATTTGTTTTGATCATTAACGAGTAGCTCTTAAAATCCAGGGCACAGAATAATTTCTAAGCTTACAAATGAATAAATCTGAACTGTGTCTGAGGTAATGATTGCCTGTTAGGGATTTCATCCATTTTTATCTTCCTCACTCATCATAGATAATCCAGCTTTTCCTTTGGGGAATTTTATCTCTTCCATTTTGGAAAAGGCATATAGTTTATGTGAGATTGATGAACGCAACTCCTCTCTCAAATCCAAGGTGGACTCTACTTCACATTATTTTACTTCCATTTGCCATAGTGATTGAACAATGCTATCTTTTCATTAGTATGTAGCTTTCTCAGGAATGAATGAATTTGTTCAGATGTGATCCAATCATCCTGAAGCTCAACATGTGGGTTGGGAATCCTGGGACATAGATGCCTTCTTGCTCTGGAAATTATAATGTGTGGATGTGAGCCATTTGCTCCCATGAATGAAGTTACACTAAAGATAAAGCTAACAAGCGGGACAGAACTGAAGGACTCACAGAGAATCTCAATTGAGACCCTGATTGAACTGTGCCTGAAGTCCTCCCTACCTCTAGACTTTTCAGTTAAGTGATCCAATAACCCCCTTTTATTGTTTAAAATTTTGAGTTGCACAATTCTATCGTTTGTAAACAAAATCATACTTACTGATACATGTATACTATAAAGATGGCATGCAGGAGGAAGTCACCAAGTACAGTTCAAACTCAGCATACACTTATCAAAAAGTTTTATCGTCCTCTAATCAGTAACATGTTTTAATCTATATTTCATCAAGGGTCAGAAAAAGTCATGTAGCTCTTCCTTATAGTGTTTACTGGAATGATTATATTTTATCAAGATTCTAATGAATTTGGGGATTTGTCACAATTTTGGTTCATTATTAATGAAAATATTAAGAGTTTATCAAACTGCCTGTGTAAAATCATGGTACATCTGATAGTGCCAGAGAGGTTGAAGATGATACCTTCTTTAATGGTTTCATCACTATTCCCCCTTGAGTGATCCTTCTCTAGTTTTTCCTTCAACCCTTGTCTGCTAGTTTCCCCTTTTGTTCCTTTCTTGGTAGCTACCTCTGGTAGCTTGATGCTCAGTTAGTAGGAAATAAATACATGCTGCTAACTTTGCAGATTCTATTGTTTCCCCCTCCTTTTGTCTTTTTGTAAAAAAAAAAAAAAAAAAAAAAAAAAACAATTTTTTTACCCAAAAACCTACAAAAAAAAAAAACCAGTTTTCTAGCCCAGACATTCACCCAGCAGTAGAGATGGCCTTTCTCAGCAAAAACCATCTAGTTTACAAAGAGGCAAAAAGGATGGTTATGTGTATTTTTAAAAGAATTACAGTATTAGGAAGAAACAAACCTCAAAAGACTTGTTATCTTGTGCTGAGGATAGGACAATATATGTTTTATAGGAAATGGAAGTCATTCGGTCTTGTAAAGTAAGGATTAAAGCAAAAAAAAAAAAAAAAGATGGTGCTAGAGATGTGGCTGGGGCCTGATCATGGCGGGTTTTTCTGCCATACTAAGGAACCATTACTTTATAGACAATGGGCACCAGCAGAGTGAAGAACAGATTAGAGAAATGGGAGACTGAAGGCAGAGGAGCCAAGGAATAACTATCATCAAAATCCAGATGAAAGATGACAAGGACTTGTTCGAGGGTAGTAGGAGCGGAAATAAAGAGATGTGGGCAGATATAAAAGATGTTAAGGATAAAAAAAAACCAATATGAGTTGGTTCTTAACTGGATGTGATGGAGAAAAAAAAGAGTTAAGGTCAACTCCCTTGAGCAATTGGATGGATGGTTGTGGCATTCACTGAAATAGCACAAGAGGAAGAACATTTGACAGAATAGTTCAGTTTTGAACATAAATGATTTGATGGGTAAGTAAGATGGGGAGTTGGAAATATCTAGCAGGCAATTGAGTGTGTGGACTAAAATCAGGAGAGAAATATGGGCTGATTTTTCAGCTACCATCTATCTACCTGAACAAGTCTAAAAATTAAGAGTCATCCTTGATACTTTCCTTTCTTTCACCCATATCTAATCTAGTAACCACATTATACTGCCAAACTTATCTCCTAACACATCTCAAATCTGTCCACTTGTCATCTCCACTGGTATCACTCTAATCCAAACTGCATAGATGGTTGTAATGGCATACCAAAAAACTCCCTCCACATCCACATTGGGCCCTCTAATATCTTCATGCTGCACCGCAGTGATTAAAAAAAAAAAAAGATCAAGTCACCTATTCCCTCACTCCTATCATAGTTTTACACCCTCCAATCACTTCCCATTTCTCTTAGAAGTAACTGAACAATTACATGGTCTGCAGGTCCCTCCACCACACTCCCTGGTTTTTATCTCCTTCTCTAATTCTATCTTGCTATTCTTTTTCCCTTACTGTGTTTTAACAACTCAGATCTTCTTTAAGTTCCTTGAAGACTCTGTATTCCTTTTGATTTCCTCCTCCTCTCTTTTACCTAATATCTGTGCACCTAGTAGATGTCCACCCAAACACCACTACCTTAGGGAGGCCTGTATTTCTCCTTCAGTGTAGGTCAGATTTATGTGTTACACTTTCTTAGGACTATCTTCTTTTCCTTTGGAGCCATTAACTCATCTATTTGTGTGTGTGATTATTTGGTATCTGTTGTTCCTCATTAATGACTAAGTCCATGAAAACAGGAACACTGCCAAGTTTTGCTCACAATAATTTATGTTTGACACATAGAATATGCTTTATAAATATCTGTTAAACATGTAAATGAGTGGGGTACAGAGTATTGGGCATTTCCATATAGATAGTAATTCAAGACACAGGAGTAGACAAGAGCACTAAGCAAAATCATGTAGATAAAAAAGACAAAAGGACTCTAATAGAGAACCCTGAAGAATATCAACATATAAGGCAGGCTATTGTAGAACATACAAAGTTAAACCAAGAAGGCCATACAGAGAGGTAGGAGGAAAACCAAGAGTCTGGCATCATGGAAAGCAAGGAAGGGGGGATTTAAGAAAGAAATATGGTCAACACACAGATGTCAAGTAGGAAGTGCCAGTGCGCATTGAATTTAGCAAGAAGAGTTTCACTGATGACATGGAGGAGGAGGATGCTAATAATAATAATCTGCCTAACAATTACTGAACACTTACTATTTGCCATGCACTGCTCTAAACTCTCTACGTATACTAACATATTTAATACTCAAAATACCCTGTGATGTAGATACTGTTATTACCCTTACCTACAGGGGAGGAAGCTGAGACAGAAAACCGTTTCAGTGGAGTAGCTGATACATATCCCAGATTACAGTGGATTGGGTTGAAGAAGTGGGAGACAAAGAAAGGGAGAAAGTGAGCTAAAAGATGGATTGCAATAAATGTAACTATTAATGAGAGGGGTTTGTAGTTGACCGGAGAGTGTGGTAGAAGCAGAGGGTGTTTAAGATGGAAGAGATTTGCAGTAGCTTAAATACTGATAGGAACTGGCCAATAAAGAGGGCTGCATTAAAGATGTAAGAGACAAAGGAAATTTTCAAATTATTGAGAATCTCAAAGAAGGTATATGCTGGGAGAAACAATCAACCATGGGCCTTGAGCATCCCTATACATTCTATGTCTGATCACTCTCTTTACCCAAAACATTTTTCAGGGTTGTGTTTGCACAGAGAGGTGAGATAACATCTCTCCCGAGAAAATGATCAGGCTTGTTTCCACTATGAAAGTGGTGGACATTCCCAAGCTCAGTGTTTCCTTTGTATGATGCAATCAATTGCATGCACGAGCATTCATAATATGCCCTTTTGTCACTGCTGTGGGATATGGGGGGACACAAGTTGACGCAAACAAACAAAGCATTGGCTACTGCTTTTGCCAGAAGTAATAAAGTCTTTTGTTTCTGACCCAGAAGCCTCATGTGTTCTGTCAGCATCCAGGAATAGGTTAACTTGTTAGTGTAAAAGTAGAGTAAAATCCCAGATCCTGCACAGTTCTTGATAGTATACAGAACAGAATTCACACACATAATCATCTAGAGAAAGCATGTATGTTACAAAGTGGAAGAACGTGAGAAGCCAGAGAGGATGTTCCTGTCTTCGTCCTCTTTCCATTATGCTTGTTGATTGCTTGTAGCCTTGAAACTATTAGTAAAGCATGATGCTCAGTAGACCTCTCTGCCTGAGCCTGATGTGACCATCTGATCTTTTGCTTTAGCTCAAAAGAGATAAAGGAAAAGATGTCATGCTAGTATGTCTTTATGTGATTTTAAAGAACACTGAAGATACAAATACCCAATCCAAGGAACCAACAAGTTTACTATATTGTTAGCTCCTTGAGGACAAAAATGATGTGTTTTGCTTATCACCGTGCCTCTAGTATCTATGTCAGTGCCTGGCCCATAGCACATGCACAATAAATATTTGTTGAAAAAATGAAAAATGGGGAATAAATGAAATAGTGGGTAGCTAGATTTGCGAGGAAGGGGGCTTAGCAAAAGGGACTGAGAGAGAGAGAAGAGAGAAAGTGGAAAGAAGCAGGATGGTACAGAATCCTAAGTAGTAGAACAGTGCCCCTATGGAGGATTCTTTTTAAAAGGGAATAAACAAAAATATCAATTTGCTGAAAATCAAGTTAAATGGGGACTGAAAATAGTCTAGTAGATTTGCAAACTATAAGGTCTTTCTGTTATAGTGCAGAATGTGGAAAGCAAATTAGTCTTCTGGGGATGTCTATTTCTTTAATATTTTTCCAAGATCAGAATAACCTATTCTTTGTTATTGAAAACAGAGCTTCCAAGGTCATGCTTTCATGGATCTATTATATTGCTGCCTCATCTATAACATGACCCAATATCATCCCTGAGGACCACAGTATGACAAGGCTCTAGTATACTGTAATACAATATTGTCATCACAGTCTCTCTGTGTGAGGGAGCAGCAAGCAATGACAATAAAGCATGTACACAGAGCTTACTACAAACATCAATTGGACATATAAGTAAAAAAGATGCAAAATTATGTTTGTACTTCATAGAGTTAGTATCAATGGAAAAGAAAGTAAAACTGAGCCTCAACAAAAACTCACGTGGTTGGTTCTGCTTAGCTAATTTTCTCTATGTCCAATTCAACTCAGTCCAAATACATTAATTCTTTTCTAGTTTTTAAGGAAGAACCAAACTCTCAGTGGGCTGAGAGCTAAAGATGTTATTACCAGGGTGGATAAGGCTTTACCCTGGGCATTAGGTTAGAAAAACAGAAACCCTGAGTCAAACTCTTAGTTCACTTCTTAGAAGAATGAATGGTGTGGTCTCCAGGGATTTTGATCTTTCCTACAGTGACTGGATCCACGTCCCCCTTTTTCTGTAGGTCTCACATAGCTCTAGCATGTAGACGGTGCTTAGTTTTTCCTAAGCAAATGGTGAATAAAGACACATCTAGAGAGGTAGAAAAGGGGCCATAGGAAATTGGAGAACCAACATTGGGTTTGGAAATAAAAGGCAGGTAATGAATAATGGTTGGCTAACTTCTCACTTGATTGAGATAACTGGGTTGATGTAGAAATTATTCAGACCTTTTTGAATATCCTAACTCTAAAGGTCTCAATTGGGAGATGAGCTCATGGAGCTCGTATACTCTAGAGGCCACTGCTTGAAAGGTGCATCTTTTCCCAGGTGTTGGGATACAGGACAGAATACACAGTGGGGTTCTGTTTGGAGAAAGGGAGCTAGAGAAAGAGAAAGAGAGAGATCACACATGAGAGTGATCAAGTGAGTGAGAAAACGTCTCCAAGCCCAAAACTTTTCTTTCGCATTGACTATGTGAGTCAATAGGAAAACTGTCCTGGGAAAATAAATGTGAGGCTAGCATTCTTAATTCAGAGTGGCTTTTGATTAGATTTATGCCCACTTATTGTAAGAGTAAGATCTCTCTCTCTCTCTTTTTTTAGATTATTTATTTATTTATTTATTTATTCGGCAGAGAGAGAGAGACAGCCAGCGAGAGAGGGAACACAAGGAGAGGGAGTGGGAGAGGAAGAAGTAGGCTCCCAGCATAGGAGCCTGATGTGGAGCTCGATCCCAGAACGCCGGGATCATGACCTGAGCCAAAGGCAGACGCTTAACGACTGAGCCACGCAGGCACCCCAGCGACGTCCCAAGAGTAAGATCTCTTACAGAAGTGAGAGAGGGAGAGACAGACAAGCTGTAACAGCAGGCAGAGAAACTGAGAGTGTGGCTGATAGAGGGCCTTGGACATTTCTTGGTCACTGGGCAGCTGGGGAAACAAAATGAGGAGATCTAGAAGCTGGGAATTAAGATGCAGAAAAAGAGCTCAGAAACCAACCTCTCTCCTTTCTATTATGACTACCTCCTTTAGCTGAGTTTCTCTCCACATCTCAACCTAAGGGGTCGAATTAGCTAAAATAAACTTGTTGTCTTATAACATGCAGAAACCCTACAATTTATACATGCATGGGACTTTGATAGAAACCATAATATGATGAATTGATATTTTGACTTTGGAGAGCTCCAGTAATGATTTTATTTTCACAAGAAGTTTTCTTCCTCTCTTTTTCCTGATTACAAAGCTCCTCTCTTGTGAGCTGGAATAGAGTGAAAGCTGTTGCCACCCCTCTGCCCCATGATCACCACCAAACTACTGGGTGGGCAGGGGGCCCTGGCTGAGATAACCTGAGAACTCCATCTCCCCAGCCACAATGATTAGATCAAGGAAGGTGACCCAAGCCAGATAAAATAACATCTTACCAAGGACTTTTGCTCAAGCTAACAGGGAAGAAGCACTACCTTTTCTGCACAGTGCTCGAAGTTGCCCTTTATTTATATTATAAAGCTTGAGTTTGTTTTATATTTTTGTGAATATGTTAAATTGTGTGCCACTTCTAATGTCACCTCTATTTCTTTCCTAGTAAAAAATTTATTAAAATGTTAAAAATAAGATTTATCCAATTGTAGAATCTGAAAGGACCTCAAAAGATAAACTAGTCCAAACTCCTACATACTGTAGGAGTTCCTTCTTCAATATTTTTAACAAATGGCTATTCAGACTCTGATTAAACATGTCCATCTATAGAGAGTATTATTCTTTTTATGCCTTTCTCCCCTCCTACTTCTTCTTCTCCCCCTCGTCCTTTTGTATTTATGTGGCCTTACCACAGTATAAAACATTTGGAAGGAAAAAAAATTATTTTTTTTCATCAGAGAAAGTTATTTTTATTTTTATTTATTTTTATTTTTATTTTTTAAAGATTTTATTTATTTATGTGACAGAGAGACAGCCAGCGAGAGAGGGAACACAAGCAGGGGGAGTGGGAGAGGAGGAAGCAGGCTCCCAGCCGAGGAGCCCGATGTGGGACTCGATCCCGGAACGCCGGGATCACGCCCTGAGCCGAAGGCAAATGCTTAACGACTGCGCTACCCAGGCGCCCCCAGAGAAAGTTATTTTTAAACATAAACAATATTATAAACAAAATAGTACAAATAAAACAATGCAAAATTTTGGTACTTTGTTTAGTAAAATTGATAATTTTCTTTAGTTTTCATTTTATTACTTTTAAGAATAAACACTGTATGTTTGTTTATAAGTCATACCCCTTTTTGACAAAATATCTGCATATGTTTTTTTGCCCATTATGACACTACATTCTCCTGTTCTTTCTCTATACCTTTCTTTGTCTGATGTTTACCAAAACAGGTACTATCTGTCATTCAGTATCACACTGAAAACAGAATCTTTTTTCTTTTAGTTTTTTTTTCTCTTTGCCAATAGTTTCAACCAAACTTCTAAGAAAGATCAATGTAATTTAAAGTACACCTCTAGACTATCCAAGACTTCAGCATTTAATTAGAAATCCATTAAAGTAATTGTATTCCCTTTTAATGTAGTCACTTAACCTGTAGTTAAATGTGACTTCTATTATTATAAAATAGCTCATATATAATCTGATATTGTATTGCTTAAAATTATCTCAGAAACATTAGCACTTGTCGATTAAGTACAAACGTCCTGAATTCACACCCTGAAGATACTGTTCACAAAAACTGGTGCACAGGTTATATTTAAAAGCCCAACTGAGGGGCACCTGGGTTGCTCAGCCATTGAGCGTCTGCCTTCGGGCAGCGTCCCAGGGTCCTGGGATGGAGCCCTGCATGCGGCTCCCTGCTCGGCAGGAAGCCTGCTTCTCCCTCTCCCACTCCCCTTGCTTGTGTTCCCTCTCTCGCTGTCTCTCTTTCTGTCAAATAAACAAATAAAATCTTTAAAAAAAATAAACAAAAGCCCAACTGAAGCAAAGTAATAGTTCCTTTCTCATTTTTTTTGTTAACCACAGCCAAATAAACTAGAACTGAGAGAATACAATTTAGGAATCTTTCATTCTTGAAATTAAGAATAACCTAAAAAACTCTTTTCTCCCCGCATTTATTTCTTAGAGAATTACCTGTTGATGACTTAATATATTGACATACGTAGCAAAGCAAATGAGTAAAATGAAACATAAAAATATATATTTATGTAACCTATGACTGGCCTTTATTTCTAAACCAAATCATTGAATCTTTTTGTCTTTTGATAGTTTCAACACTATAAGACCTAGATTATTTCCCAACCTGACTCCAGGCTTCCATCTGTTTATTACCCCACTGCTCTTGATACTTCCTTCTCTTTTCTCTGTGGCTCCAGACTCTCATCTAACAATTCTTCGTTCACTAGAGACTTCTTGTATCTCTCTCACCCAGCCAGGATATTATGTTTTCCCACTGGCTCTCCAGAATCCTTCCCCCTGATCCCATCCCATATCTACCATGCCAGCTCTGAATAATACCTATCATCCATCAGGGCCAACTTATCCATTAGGTGTAGTGCCTAGTACCTACACTACTTTTAGAGACCCACATAAATGTTTTAATGTCTTACCTTTTAAGTTAAAGAAAATATTTTAATATATAATATATTCATCTTTATATCAATGCAGTCATAAAATATACTTTAAAATTTTTTTATAGTTGAAAGGTCCCATTAATGCAAACATGCCTTGGGTCCATGAAAATCATAATGTGACCCTGCTATCCATTTACTTTGATTTACCTCCAAAGACACCAAAAAAGGCTAGTATTACTGAAGGAATTCTCACAACCCACTCGGCTCATGTTGATTCTCTTTTTTTTATATCATACACACACATGCACACACATGCATACACACACATGCACACACACTCAGAGGCAGCTTCATGGGTATGTGACCAAGACAAAGGCCAAGGGCCCAAGCTCAGAAGGCTCTGTGTTCAGAGTTTAGTGCTCTGGGTTCACCATCTTGAAATATTTAATAATTTGATCTCAGGACTTGTGTTTGTAAGTGAAGTCAGGTGGGACAGTGCTGCATGAACCAGGAACTTGGAGCCTCAGCTCACATACATCCTTACATCTCTTACCACCTCCCTTCCTCTATGGGGTGGCTCTTCTAGACTGCCTGCACCTCTCTCCTGCCTGTACCCAGTTATCACTGCAGCTCTCTGCTGCCCCCACCCCTCTGTGGGGGCTTGAACATGGGTTGGGAGAGGATTTGGGTGTGGTGAAAGTCTCCATGGCATCTCAGCAGGTTATAGCGGCAGCTGTAACCTGCATCAGACTAGAAGTGACACAGGCCCATCTGGAGGGCAACTTTGCAGACGTTAGCCCTGATCTAGGACTAAGTGAGTCTAAGCAGAGAATCCTTGGCGTTCATCCATCCATTGTAGGTAGAGGTGTGAGCTGGTAGGAAGGAGACAAGCTTTCCTGCCACCAGCCAGAGCACTAAGTCAGTGTTCAGGCACGTACATGCTGAGCTGCTAGGCAGGACTATTGGCCACCATGAGTATCTGCATTTCCCCTGGAATCCTCATGCCTAACAGGTACAATAGCAAATAAAAAAAATACCACGACAGGATGAGACAGGGACCACTAAAGAAAAATGTTTTATATTCTAGTACTTATACCAACATTCTTTTCTGCTTTTTGAACAAAAGCCACACATCTTCATTTCTGTGCCTGTCCCTGGGAATTATGTAGGTTGCTCTGTACACTCCTTGGGTTCCAAGAGCTGCTCCCCCTTGATCTTGTGAACCTTGAGCTAGCTGATGAGAGTTACTTTGACTTCCCTCTTTATAACACAAAATACCTCCTATTTTTACCCCCTGCCTCTTCTTCCTATGGGTTCTAAAGTTAATTTCTCTACATGATGCCCTCAATCTGATTCCATTCTCATCCATCAGGCTTCATGACATCAGTTACTCTCTTCCGCTTAACTCTTCCTCTCTCCCTTGCCATTGGTTATTTTCCCCTGTGTTTACCACCCCCTCTCTCTACCATCTGCTCCTCCTCAACTCCAAAAGCTAGGGGTCTCTACTTCATGGCCATCTCCTCTTCTGGCAGTACAGCCTCCCCTCTCAGTTCCCTTTCCTACCTTGGATTCACTGTCCTGGCAGTCTAATGATTCTCTCACACGTGCTTGAGAATTCCTTCCCAGTCCTGGGCATTTTCTATCCTCTACCCAATTGCTCACTGAATGGAAGTTAACAGAATGACCAGCAGAGATCTTAACATAGCTGAAGTTAGAATACTCCATTTTCTGGGCCCCCAAGTAGTGCATGCTTTTGAGGGTGGAGTCTGGAATTCTCCACTGGGATCAACCTTGACTTTTTCCTAAAAGAGATTTCTTTAGTGTACTCTTTTATATAAGGAGAAATCCTTCAGGAATCTCAAAATCAATGAGGCAACTCAAACGCAGATACTTTAGACTGAGAGGTAAAAGGTTCAGCTTAGCCATATAAATTAGATGTATTGGCAGAACTGTACTCCTGCTACTCCCTCAAAAAAATTATCCCTTATGTAGGAGAGTTTTATAAACTAATATCTGAAACTAATATCTTATTGGTTATTTGCTGGAAGCTATTAGTCTAATGGCAATTCCCACATTTTCAGTGTGGCCCTAATACTTACAGGATAGAGTGCGACCTCGTGACATCTGAGTCCAGGTCAGCTCTTCTGTAGCTACAGCCCTCTTTCTAGACTTACATCTCATTACTTTGCTTTACGTATTCAAGGTCCTAATCATATTGTGTCACACAGTATTGCAGAGGTTCCTTGCTAGCTCCATGCTAACTCCTGGCTAGCTTGCTAGTTCCTGGCTCATTCTGATCCTTGAACTGAGAGTGATCTCTTCATTTCCACAGGCTGAAATTCTACCATCCTCCAGGTCCTGGCTGAAATTTCTCATTTTTCATAAATATTTCCTTGATTCCTACAACTGGAAATGATTTAATTCCCTGGAAAACTACAATATTTTTTTCTGCCCTTTTCTCTTCTGAACATACCCTCCCTTGGAAAATGCCCAGGACTGGGAAGAAGTAATTAGGGGCATGAGAGAGAATCATTAAAGTGCCAGGACAGGGAATGCAAGGTAGGAGAGAGAACTGAGAGGGGAGATTGTCAATATTATTGATATCTACAGAAAGGTCCAAAGTGCTAGGAACATGACATGCTGTTTTCTTGGGCTCCTAGGCAATCCCAGGTCACCTTTGGCCAGAAGAATACTTTTGTATTCTCCATTATAATATAAACTCATTAAGGGTAGAAAACATGGATAATTTTTTATAGTTATCATTTGCATTAATCAATTATAAAGTAATAGCATTCATTTAAGTCCTATGAAGGACTTATTTTTCCCATGAAAAATATATTATTGACCCCACTTGAGGTGCGTTTAGGAACTGAAGCTGAAATAGACTAAGTAATTTGGCCAAGGTCTGAAAGCAACTAAATGGCAAAGCCAGGACTTAAACCCAAAGGTTCTAATGCTAAATCTAGTGTCTTTCTCCTTCATACAATACTGCCTACAGTTGTCTTTATGTGGTCTTAACACATATGACCCCTGGCCCTTAGCATAATCTCTTGGGAGTAATAGATAGCCAAGAGAGATTTGTTAATTAATGAATGATAACATACATAAATATAAATTAAAGGACTCATGTAGAAACAAGATAATTTGCTTAACATTAAAAGGGATCTAATGAAACAATTCACTTATCAAAAGACAAATCTTCAGTAAAAAAGAGTCATGCCAAGAATATAGTGGACCAATATTAGAAACGTTCCTCTAAGTGTCATAAAAGTAGACTTAGATTTAAGTCATTCATTTTAGAGAGTGGATCTGATTTGAAAAGGGAGAACTCTGTTAGCACCTGATGGGACAGTGTAAAGAAAATACATTTTCAGGTTTATCATTTGAGTTTCTGACTGCAGGCAAATAAGACACAGATGAGGCTCTCCGTGAGAATTGAACGAGAAAGAGAAATTTGTAGGGGCTGAAGTGCTTTAGTAAAGAAAGCATGCGTTCGGGCCCTTACGCTCTTTCTTCCACTAGTGTTCTGAACGTGATTTTGTGGATTCACAAAGGGAGCACAAATGAAAGAGATGGAAAGTACAGGCTAGTAACATTCAAAGGGAAGCAAAAGCTGTCTGGATTCAGGCTGATAACGCTGAATTTGTCTGGGGACGGATTCTCTTGAAATTCGCACTTGATGCTCAAGAGGCTGTACCAAGAATTATCAGCTGTAAGAAGGCACTCTAATTTAGCTTGTGAAGCAGTTATTGCTCTGGTTGAATGGACATTGATTAGAAATTGGAAGAATGTGCTGTAGTAGGTCAGGTTTTTATAATGCATGTCTCAAAAATGGAAAGTTTAACCCCAAATATAAACTTTATTTGGAAGTAGACTTTAATTCAGAGTATTGCACCTATTTATGAAGAACCTGGCATTTGCCATTACATATTACATAATGTCGTAGAGGAACTTACATTCTCAAAAAAGAAAAAAAGCACAGAAGAGGCTTCTCCAGAGAAAAGGAACATATGGAAGAGAAGGATTTAAAAGTATTTTTAAAGTATAATAGATTTATTTTACAATTAATATCCTGGTCTTCAAAAATATCTAAATAAGAATAAGTTATTTTAATTGTTGTAAAAGTGAATTATCAAAAAAATGAAGAAAAAAGGTATCCCTTTGATCTTGAAGAAAATAAAATAATTCAAAATGATCCACCTATTTAATAAAATAAATGAACTGTAATAAATCAAACAAAGATATCTTCAAAGAACACCTGTTTACATGCTTCAAACTGGTTAAGTGAAATTGGTAAGTCAGCCCTATTGGAATACTACGCAACAGTTTTTATTTTTTTTTATTTTTATTTTTTTTTAAAGATTTTATTTATATTTATGTGACAGAGAGACAGCCAGCGAGAGAGGGAACACAGCAGGGGGAGTGGGAGAGGAAGAAGCAGGCTCCCAGCGGAGGAGCCCGATGTGGGACTCGATCCTGGTACGCTGGGATCACACCCTGAGCCGAAGGCAGACGCTTTAACGACTGCGCTACCCAGGCGCCCCTACGCAACAGTTTTTAAATAATAAATCTATTTAAACCTGCTGGCATAAAAATATGTCTGTCATAACAGTAAGTAAGAGAGAAAGTTCCTGAATATACATGGGGTGATATGGATATCTACATATAATGCACATATATATGCATATACATTTATGCAAATGTTTAGGATCTATACATGCATACACAGATTTTCTTATGCAGATGCATGTAGGCCTATGTTTTTAATAAATGTTTACAAGAAGACCACCAAGAATACACACAGGCCAGTGGTTAAATCTAAAGGAAAGGGTAAGCATGAAGGTTAGGAAGAACTACTATAGAGAGAATTTCACTTTCTCTTTATAATTTATACATATTATGATGAGAATGAGTCACTTCTACATTTTTTTAAAATTCCATGCATTATGTCTCCAAAACTGGTAACTGAAATCCCCAGTGGCACCTGGCTCTAATCTCTACTTATCAAAGAGTGAACATCTTTCATATTCTATATATAATATCATAGCTACGACTATGCCTTTCCTAGGGTTTCCTTTAATTTCTTCATTAACTTAAGCTAGATTACAAGCAAGATCTATTGCTCGCATTTCAAAATCCGAACTTAAGGAAAAGAGCATCAATATTTGCCACACGTTTAAGATTTTTCAAAATTTTGATATAATCAGAGAACAAATGCTCTTTTTTTCAAGGTTTAATGTATTCCCAAATAGCTGCTACAAACACATGGTAGAGGAAGCTACATCTGATCATGGTAGAACATATAACTTGTGGGGGGAGAGACTCTCTACTACTTTATTAAGGTTTTAGCCACAAATTCTACATAAAATAAAAAGGCCAGAAAATATCATTCAAAACTGATTACTATTCCTTCAGTTTATCTTTTACATCTGAATTACATTTGATAGTTGGCGAGTTGAACGTTCTTTTAGCTATTCCACAGACAATAATTACCCTTCCTTCTATTCTGAATCTTGTATGCAAACCATATGGCACATTTAGAAATTTTTCAGGCTTTAATTAAAAGTGTCCATTCAAATTAAACAAGGTCAAAAGAGAAACTATATTAAGATCCACCAAATATTTTGGAGGGAACTACACATATAACAGACCCAGTGTCAGTTAAAACTATCTGCAATCTTCATGTTGATATTTCTTCATACACAAAAGCTCAGAAAACAAAGCACATCATGGGTTGGTCTTCTAAATATGCAAAGAAAGCTAAAATGTCAGGGAGGCAAAGAGGTAGGAGAAGAAAGCAGCATCTGCTCCATGATTTCATGTGCCAGGGCTGTGAGTGTGCCTCAGCTCGAAACAGCTTGATGCAGAGTCAGTGCACATGTCCAGCTCTGCTCGTGATCCACGAGGTATGGTGGACACTCTGCTATGCCGCCCAGATCCCCCTTCAGGAATGAAGGACTCAGACCCCAGGTGCCAGGAGTGCTGCCAGTAGACAGTCTTTAGCTGTCACCCCTGTTTGGAAACTGCCTCTGCTGAAGACAGCCTCTTTATCCAGGGATGTGTCCCCTTCTTGGGCCAGTCCAATCCAATGACTGGTGCGTGAAGAGTATAAAAGCCCAGCCCCTGGCCCCAAGTCATCAAACTCTAAAGGGTCATCTCAGCTTCAGAACTTCCCAGGAGATCTGCTGGAGTTTTGTGTGACTCTGTCCCAGCCCATTTTCTTCCTGTTTCCCTCCCTTGTTTTCCATAGTTGTGGAGACTAAGAGTGCCCTCTAATAAAATTCATGCACACAGGGGAACCTGGGTGGCTCAGTTGGTTAAGTGTCTGCCTTCAGCTCAGATCATGGTCCTGGGGTCCTGGGGTGCTGGGATCAAGCCCCGCATTGGGCTCCCTGCTCACTGGGGACTCTGCTTCTCTCTCTCCCTCTGCCTCTCCCCTAGCTCGTGCTCTCTCTTTTGTTCACTCTCACTCAAATTAAAAAAAAAATCATGCACATTAATCTTCTTCTGAATCTGCTCCCTGGGAACCTATCTGGTGACAATTTATTGAAAAATCAAGGCAAAAATCAAATTTGAAACAGGATAATTCATAAGAAAAATAAATTTCAAAAAAAATCTGGTAAAAATGTTTATGTTGGAAATAATTTTATTTTCATGTTTCTATGAGCATTTAACATATTTCCAAACATGTATCATATTTCTGTGAAACATCTTATAATTTTTAAGGAGTTTATTAGGGAAAACTATTGAGTTTCCTTTGTAAGGCTCTTATGAGGTGAAAACAAAATGTATTTATAATAAAGAGAGATGCAAGTGTAATTAAAAACTAGATGTTTGTTAAATAGAAAAATTATATACATTTGAAAATGAATGCTAAGGTGATTAAGATGGAAGGCTGCATTCAAGAATCTGAACAAAGCCCCATAGGCATTGTAATGGAAGATGAAACACAGCAAAAAAGTGACAAAGTCTTAACCAAAAGATAAATAAAACAATATCTAGGAAAGATTATTAGTATTATTTTAAAGATTTTATTTATTTATTTGAACAGAGAGCAGGTGTGAGAAAGTGGGCACGAGCTGAGGGGGGGGGAGCAGAGGGAGAGGGAGAGGGAGAAGCAGCCTGAGATCATGACCTAAGCCGAAGGGTGGTGCTTAACCTAAATGACTGAGCCACCCAGGCGCCCCTGGAAAAGATTGTTTTTAATAGACATAAGTAACACTGAAAACTGGATTTTTTTATATGTTTTTTGGACATAGTAGTAACATAAATTTCTGGTTAACTCAAACAATAGACAGTTCTTAGTAGTAATGCTGTGAGGTTATTTGGAAGACACAAAACATTAATACTTGGCCTCCATTGCCAAGATACTTAAAATGCAGCTTATTAAAACTTCCCTAAGAAAAGCCTTTTCTTGAAGAGGGAATCCAAAAATATTATAAACTGTGAATGCACATTTAACTAAAGATGTAATTTTTCTAGCATAATAGAAAGTCATTTAAGGGAAAGACATTTTTCCTCAATTTCATCCAGTTATTAATTTACATTCCAAAAAGAAACGAACTCTAGTGTTTTCTTTATTACAATCACCATTATTTTGACTTACTACAAATACCTGATAATTGTTTTATGTAATTCACCCATTAGAAAAGTTTAACTTTAATTGTAATCAACTCTGAATACAATACATTCAAGATTGTCTCAAAAATTATTGAAATACGAATAATAACATTTGGTAAAAATATAAAAAATAAAGAAAAAAGATATTAAAGATTTATTTTTAAAATACATTATTCGAAAGAAAACTTGAACATTTGGTACCATTTTCTTTATTAAAAATCAAATAATAGGGCTTAACAAATTTAATTGTTCAGAAATATATTTAAGCCCAGAAAAATACTTTAGAATACTTTTAAATATTCTTAGATCAAAATGTATGTCTAATATTCTCATGAATATTTTCATAGAAATTTAATGCACATCTTTCCAATTTAAATCACACATTAGCAAAATGTCATCTTGAAAGTAATACGCTAAATCTTTTTATTACCAATTTTTGAAAAGCTTTTCTTTCAATTAGAAGCAACTTGCATATTAAAAAGCTATTGTTTATTTCCTCATACCAAACTCAGAATTCTCAAGACCTTAAACATAACTCTTTCTCAATTAATATGGGGAAAAAAGGAGTAATGTAGCAATTGCTCTTAAAAACATTTCTAAACATAACAAGGGAGAAGCAAATTGTTGGCAATACAGTGAATACAGTTTAGCACGCTCATTACCATCTTATACAAGCCTCTTAGAATACTTTATTAAAAACCCTGACAATATCCCTAAGGAATGGAGATAATAAGACCTTTTATATACTCGTTTCCAGAAATGTTAAGGGACTACAGAAAGGGTTAATTTTCTTTTCTCCTCTTCTATTCCCACCTCCCCCATAAAATGAAAGACAAAGACAACTCTAGCTGATGAATTTTGGGGTGGTTTCTAGTTGACAAGATTCTCTTTCTGATGTTGCTGGTAATACTCACTCTAAAATTTACTTACTCCTTTAAAACATGTCTGTCAATGAGCTCAATGAGAGAACAGAGAAGTGAAGAAGCTCCAGATTACAGGTTGAATTCCAGGATGAATCTAAAGGAACTACTCATGAGAAATTATTGTGAAGAAGCCATTTACTGTTTGTACCCTTAAGCAACCTTCATAAACATGTGTATTTTGACAATAAAAGAAAAAATATAAGTAACCCTATGCCCCCATAAGTGAAAAGCCAAAAATTCATTTAATGCAGATGGAATAGCGCATCAACCAGGACTAATATCCTAATCGAGGGTGACATAGTAGAACTTTCTCTCCCAAAAGAAAAGTAAAAGTCAGAATTTTAAAACCTAGAGCTTTACACAGTCTTCGTTATCTAAAGAAATAGGGCCTTTCTTTGTGCTTACTCAAGCTTATCTCATGCATAAACATTTAACAATATTTTTATGATTATGAAAGTAATACACTATTGTTGACAAGGTGGACTTTACAGAAAAGGATTTTTTTTAAAGGAAATTAAATATCCTATAAAACCACTATTGGGAGAGAGTATGGTAACATTTTGGTGTATTTCTTTCTAGTCGCACATGTCTGATCTGTATCTGTACTTCTATCTTTATGAATTTCTTTCCCAGACCGCATATCCCTGTCTATATCGATGTGTACTCCAATATCTGCTTTATTTATTTTTCAATCTCTTTGCACATATATCTATGTATCAGGTAGTAGGTGAACCCCAACTCATTCTCCCATTTCCTTGGATCTTCCTTCAAGGAGTTCTTGCAGGAAACTTTCTCCCTCAATTTTTTTTCCCCAAGAAGGAGGAGGAAAACAAAAGCGAAAAGAAAAATAAACAAAGTTCCTCATCTCATGCCAATATCTGAAACTGGCACAGCCCCATCACCAGCTAAGTAGTTTCTCAAGTCCGCTTCAACCCTGTGGTTCTAGTTATCTGTTACATTTTCTTTTTAATGCAAAGTTCAAATCATGCTGCATATATCTGTATTCTGCTTTTTTTCGCTGAATAGTGCATCATAAACATTTTCTCAGGTAAATATATTTTCAAATTTCTCAGGTAAATAGATTTTCAAAATTACTGCTTAATATTCCAGTGTGTTAATTATATTTCTAATGAACTTTATTGTCTAAAAGTCCACAGCTAACTAAGAGAAACAGACCAGAAATCAGAGAGACATTTAGTAAAAGTGAAGAGGAGATAGAATAAGTATAAAAAGCAGACCCAATACTTGTACAAGGTGTTGGGTTACATTGTTTTGTAAAAGTAAATGTATGTGTGTAAGTTACATCCATGGAGAGGCAAAGTTAAGTCTGTCCATGCGCTGCTTAAGAATCCAAGCAGGGGTGTTTTTCATTTGTAGTAGATACTTTATTCCACATGACAAAACCCAGTGTATGTCCGTTTTTACTTGCTTTGCTAAACAAAATATAATCTGCACTGATCTCTATCAGGAAAGAAATTCTTTCTCAGTCCTTTCGTTGGAGAAGGTGGCTTCTCCTCAGGGCGGCACAAGTTATGGGAAATGGCCCCGCTCTTTGGTCGCCAGCAGCCACTCACGTGCAGGGCTCTCAAGGGCTCTCTGCCGGCAGCATCTCTGCCACCCATGTGCCACACCTGCGAATGGAGTGGGTCCTTTTTTTAGATTGGGAGCCTTTGCACCTAGAGGCCATTTTACTGTGGCTCGGATGTGTCCCTAGACATTCTGCAGTCGTGGGGCATGATGCTGCTCTCGGGAGAGACACCCACATGTCCATCTCCTCCCCAAGTCCCCAGCAACTTCTCCCCACAGCCTCCTCAGGCTGCTCCTGCCTCTTCCCCCTTTTCAGTGTTGTCCTCAATCCTTTTCACACTCTGGAGTCCAACAAAATTCTCTTCAGGTATGGAGACTTATAAAACATGAAGTGTGGCAACTATTTTATGAAGCAAGTGGGTCCAAAACCCAGGGAAAGGGGTGCCTGCATATGGGGGGGGGGAGTAGATGAGATGAAGGATTGGGTGGGCAGCCCTCTCTTACTTTCTTGACTTGACTTCTGAGGCAAGAAGAAATGCATTACTGTCATTACTATTGCAATGGATTATTTTTATTTCCAATAACTTGAGTTTTGAAAAGTTTCCATTTAATTAAAAAGATTTAGTACATAAACATAAAAATACCTCTAGAAGCCTTGCTTATTCCAAGTGACTAATTGCTGGAGATACTGAGATTATCTTGATATTGCTGTAGAACTTGTATAAACAGAGGTACATGAACTGATTGCTTTATCCAAAATACATCCCAATCATTCAGGAGAGAATTCAAAGACCACGAATAGGTGGCTAATATTTGTTAAGTCACTCAGCAGCCTACCATTTGCATGTTGTCAAAGATTTAATGAAAAATTCATAGAAGACTTGATTACACTGATAATTTTGATTATTTTGGGCCTATCTTTATAAATCCAGATAAAATAATGCTAATAAAACTAGCCCACTTTTTACTATGCTTTACAATACTTTCAAATTCAGCTTGTTTTGTTACAAGTGTTCCTAGAATGAGAATTAGCTGATAAGAATGTTGGTAAATAAGGGAATTAGGTCAATTCAATGCATTGGTTCAGATTCTAATTTTTTCCAGCATATTAGGTTTTTTTTTTTGTCTCACCACATACCAGCGGCTAAATGCGTACTACACACCTGAAATACACAAAGTGTTGCACATTATGGAACTAAAAGCAATGCCCACTCACTCCATATTCTTCCTCTCAACTTGGGGTGGCCATATGCTTGCTCTTATTATTATTATGTTTTAAAGATTTTATTTCTTTATTTGAGAGAGACAAAAAGAGCCCAGCAGGGGGAGAGGGATAAGCAGACTGAGCACAGAGCCCAACACAGGGCTCCATGCCTGAGATCAGCGCCTGAGCCAAAGTCAAATGCTTAACTGACTGAGCCGCCCAGGTGCCCCATACATGCTTGCTCTTAGAGGTATACGTGCGTGGTATATTTTGACTGGTCCTCTAATTCAAGCTTCAACCTTTTCTTACTCTCTATCAAGCTGTATTCTTTCTTGCTTTCTCTGCCTCTCTCTCCCTCACACACACACACTTTTTAAGGTAAGGCCCTATATTTTCTACAAAATTTCTTTTTTATGATTTTAATTTGTCTTTTGAACCACAGAGGTATTTTTATCAGCATGGTTGTTTTAGATAGAGCTTTGGTTATAAAGTTGCATTTGCTTTTAGTAGTATGCCCTTCATATTTTTATAGTTGCATTACTTTTAGAGCTATGAGGTTTTTTAGGCACTCATGTTACAGTGGAAAGACCTGTGTAGTATGCTTTCTGATTCTCTTAATAAACTTATAATGTAGGTAAAATTTTTTTACAGATGAGGAAACAGAGGCTTGGGGAGCTTAAATCATCCATCCATTAGCAAATGGCAAGTAATGGAGACTGGAGACTGGAGTCCTGATCTGCTGATTCCGATTCTAGTGCTCTGGTCGCAATACCACACTCAACATATTTTCTTTTCTTTTCTTTTCTTTTCTTTTCTTTTCTTTTCTTTTTTCTTTTCTTTTTTTCTTTTCTTTTTTTCTTTTTTTTTCTTTTTTCTTTTCTTTTCTTTTCTTTTCTTTTCTTCTTTTCTTTTCTTTTTTTCTTTTTTTTCTTTTTTCTTTCCTTTTCTTCTTTTCTTTCCTTTTCTTTCTTCCTTTTCTTTCTTTTTTTTTTTTTTTTTATTTAAGATTTCATTTACTGGAGAGAAAGAGAGCACAAGCAGGGAAGGGGCAGCAGGAAGGGGAAAAACAGACTCTCTGCTGAGCAGGGAACCCGATTGGGGCTGATCCCAGCACCCTGGGATCATGACCTGAGCCAAAGGCAGATGCTTAACTGACTGAGCCACCCAGGCACCCCTCAATATCTTTAATAACTATCTGCATAAATTGTTTTATTAATTACGACCTGCTTTCTAATGTGGCTGTTCTTGTTGCTTTAGATTAGTATTTCAGGCTTTGAGGCTTATTTGTTTTAATGTGTTCACAACTTGTCTGCTTAGCTACTCTTATTTCTGACTCCCTGAATACCGAGAGTACTCTCTCCCCTCCACTTACTATTCCCATCCTATCAAAATACAAACACAATGAATCAGGTGCACTGCTCAGACCTTGAAGTCATAAGAAGAATGCTCCAATTCACCAAGTGAACCCCATCACTGCACATTGGACCTGGTGTCTCCATAGCCTGATGTTTGCTGGAAATAAATTATAGATCTTCCCACCCAAAAGAAAACAGACCTGGTTAAAGAGGGCTTGTGAATTATCCGATCATCTTGTTACCCTCAATAGAGCTACATAAAATGAATCATTACGGATTTATTCACAGCTATGCAGTCCGCCTTTACTGAGTACCTCTCATGAATCAAGCACATTTTTAAAAAAAGATTTTATTTATTTATTTATTTATTTATTTAATATAGAGTGCACATGAGTCGGAGGAGGAACAGAGGGGGAGGGAGAAGGGGAGGGAAAGAAACTTATGCAGATTCCATGCTGAGTGTGGAGCTCCATGAGGGTCCAAGAACCTGAGATCATGACCTGAGCTGAAACCAAGAGTCTGGTGCTTAACTGACTAAGCCACCCAGGAACCTGAATCAAGCACATTTTTAGGCACTGGAACACAAACAAACACGACACAGCCCTCTGCTCTTTAGCGCAAAGCGAAAAAGACCCTAAGTGAAGTTCCACTGGAAAGATAGAGTTTAGGGCAATGGTTCTCAACCTTTATGGTATTCAATTTACCTGGAGGATTTGTTAAAACAGACTGCTGGGTCTTTAGGCTTAGGGTGGGGCCTGAGAATTTGCATTTCCAACAACCTCCGGGATGATGCTGAGGCTGCGGATTACTTAGAACTCAAGACTTGTTTGTTATGTGGAAAAATGGAGCTTCAGAATAGTGTCTCACCCTTAGAATTGTCTTGAGGATTAAGGTAGTGTAGCATAGATCCTGGTACACAGTGAGAAGTCAGTAAATGTTAGCTTCTAATATTATTTTGATTATTTTCATTATTATTAAGGGGTTTCGGGAGGATTCTTCCAGATTCTCTCTCTCTCTCCTACCTCAGAATGTCTGAAATCTCTTTAGCCAAAGACAAACCAATAAAAATTATAAAAGTCTCCATGAGAGTTTACTTCCAGTAATACTAGGAATTAAACCAGCAATATCATATCCTTCCCTTATTCTGCTTTTGAGAAGGGAGAGACCCCTGGGGCTCTAAAAGGTGTTGATAAAGGTGAAAGAATTACGTGAAGAGAACATAGAAGCAAAAGAGCTTGCAGTAAAAAAGAAAACTTAGACGTTCTCCTGAGGTCTGCCCTATCCCCACTTAACACACAGAATTTCCTTCCAACAAATAGAGTCCCATCTACATTCTACTTGTATCAGTAAAACCCATTATTATTATAATAGCAAAATCATTAGAGAAGAAAATGTTAGACTCTTTTTTTCAGCTGAAGGTCTGCTGTTTCAAAATTCAAGCTGTGTCCAGATCTGTTACATGACAGGCCCCCTGAACATTCCCTCAGCAGGGCATGACACATGTTGAAAATAAGGTTATTGAATAAGAAATACAGAAAATAATGATTGATCTCCCATGGAAAACAGCTGCTTCTTGTTAGCAGCTAAACAAATGTCCTCTCTGGGTTTTGCGGAAGTCTTAATTCTGTATGGAAGAAAAAAAAAATGCCATGAAGGCATAGACAATCTAGACGGAATATAGCAAATGCTTTTTATTAAGATAATTTTTTTGAAATTTCAAGTACATAAAAACCTTGAAATAACAATTTAAAAAAGTGATGCTTGCCCTAGGTCAATGAAAAAAACGAGACTTTTTTTTTTTAATAGATGGGCTCTTCAGTACACAGAGGACTATGTAGGGGGAAAAAAATCTAAATCCAAAAAGATTTGAACAGTACGCAACACAAGCAAATTAATATAGTATCCATGTGATGTTATTTTTTGGTTTAGTTTCTTTCTTTCTTTTTAAAGATTTTATTTATTTAGAGAGAGAGAGAAAGAGAGTAAGCATGAATGGGGAAAGGATCAGAGGCAGAGGGAGAGAATCTCAAGCACACTCCCCGCTGAGTGGAGAGCCTGATGTGGGGCTTTCTACCTCTTGACCCTAAGATCATGACCTGAGTTAGAACCAAGAGTCAGATGCCCAACCAACTGACCACCCAGGTGCCCCCAGTTTGGTTTCTTCTTAAAGATGTGATGTTCTATTTAAGTTTATAAAGACTACGGTTTCTTTGGGATATAATTCCTAGATGAGATTTAATTATTATTCCAAGGGGGAATACAGGGTTAGGCTTCTGCAAGCCTCTAGTCACAACATTTTCACCAGCCTATCAATACATAATGTTGTTTTGTGTAGGTTTACGTTTGAAACACCATATTTAACATATATATATATATGTTATATATACATGGACAATTTTAAATAGCACAATCACTAACAGAAACCACAAACATATGAAAAACATGGCATTACATAGACTGCAAAAAAAGAATACTAGTTTACAGTATGAAAGCTAAAACAAGAAGGCAGAGTGTTGTTTTGTTTGACCTCAGGTGGGAACATGTGCATTGGGCGACTCAAATTTTTAGCTGCTCTGTGCATGTCTAAGAATGACTATGAAAGCACTGAGAGTATTGATTTGGGGGTTAAAAATAAACTTCAGTGAGTAGGTGAATTCACAAATAATGAAGATTGACTGTATATTCTTCGTCATTTTGAAGACCTTGCTCCATTTTCTCCTAGACTCTACTATGACAAATCATCTGTCATTTTAGGTAATCTGTCTTTTTTATCTTGTTTTTAGAATTTTCTCCTTACCCTTGATGTTCTGAAGTTTCACTATAATGTAAATTAAATTGTTTATCTTTCTCTAATTCTGGAAAAACATTTTTTTAGTCATCATCTCTACAAACATTACTTCTCTGTCATTTCTCTCATATTTCTGGGATTCCTAATATACAAATTTTAGAGTTTCTCAATATAACATATATACATATGTGGTCATATACATGATATATATTTTAACTACTTTCATATTTTTCACCTCATCATATCATTTAATTATGTGCAAAATGAAGTCTTTAGCACTTCCAATTCTTAAGCTATATCTATGACTATATCCACAATTTCTATGAGTTTTATTTTATGACTTTTTTTTATTCACATCTGCCAGTTTTGGTTTTACTATTTTCTTTTAGTATTCCTTTCTTTTCCTTTTGAGGATCTTGAACATACTGATTTAAAATCCATTTGTAACTAGTATATTATTTGTTTGCTGATGAAACTATATTCATCTTCTGTTAATTTTTTTAGCTGTTTTCCTTACCACTGACTCTTTTCTGTGTGCTTTAGAATTGTAGTTGGCAACTTCGCTATGCATGAAAGCATTTTACTTTCTCTGCCGTCTCTCTGAATTCATTCTTCTCCATAGCTCAGCTGTGCAGTCCCCTGCACCTAGAGGGTCCGGAGCAAATATTGCACTAAGACACATGCATTCCTGGAATGGGGCTATCAAAGACAGTCTCTATACAAGCAGGTTCCCTGGCCCGGTTCTTCCTCCTCCCCACCATCTGAGGTATGGAAATTAAAACAAGCAGCATGAGTCAGCCTCCTTTCAAAGGCGGGGGAATTCTTTCCTGGCCCCTGGTTTCTGGCCGAGTTTGGCCTTGATACCCTACTGTTAAGGGTTGAGTTGTGTCTCCCTGAAATTTATGTGTTGAAGTCCTAACCCTCAGAAACTCAGAATGTAATAGAGTCATTGCAGATGTAATTAGTCAAGCTAAGATGAGGTCATACTGGAGTAGGGTGGACATCTAATCCAACATGACTGGTATCTTTACAAAAAGAGTGCCGTGTGAAGAGAAAGACACTCATCCATGGAAAATTATGTGATGATGAGGGCGGAGATTGGCATGATGCTTCTACCAGCCAGCAAACATCAGATATTGCCAGCGAAGTATGACAAGCTAGGAGGCAGGCCTAGAACGGATCCTTCCCTGGCACCTTCAGAGGGAGCACAGCCCTGCTGACACCTTAATCTCAGACTACTAGCCATCAAAACTGTGACACAATAGATTTCTGTAGTTTAAACCACCCAATTTGTGGTACTTTGTTACGGCAGCCCTAGCAAAAGAGTGCCAGGCAGAGGGAGAAGCTCCCGCTGAGCAAGGAGCCCAATGTGGGACTTGATCCCAGGACCCTGGGATCATGACCTGAGCCAAAGGCAGACACTTAACCGACTGAGCCACCCAGGTGTCCTATCCTTACTTAATTTTAAAAACATATCTTATTTACCACTACCAAATCTCTGGAAAGGATGAAGGAGTTTAATATGAGAATTTGCTATACAATCTTTTCTGAAAATCCCTATTTTCAAAGTAGTCTGTAAGAAATATATATATAGAAAAATATATATAGGAAAGGATATTTTTAGGGAAAAAAAGAGATATAACAATGTATATTCTGATCCATAGTTTTAAGGATATTTTACAAAGCAGAGGGGTGCCTGGGTGGCTCGGTTGAGCATCAGACTCATGGTTTCAGCTCAGATCCTGATCTTGGGGTGGTGAGATTGAGCCTGCTTAAGATTCTCTCTCTCCCTCTCCCTTGGGATTTTTCCCCCTCATCTTCCCCCCCCCACCCCCACCCCCAGTCCTTCACAGCCCCACTTTCATGCATGCGGGCTATCTCCCTCAAAAAAATTTTTTTGTTTAACAAAATACAAAGGAAAGAAAAGAGAGAAAGTAAGGAGCAAAGGAAAGAAGCTACTATTCTTCCCCAGAGCACAGGCCAAGATTCCTCTATATACAGATTGAAAGGAACAAGGAAGATTTAAAAAAAAAATCAGTTATCAAAATATATGATAATTTCTGTTTGCCTTTGATTAATATTAATAGTCTTCTGATCTATTGTTCTAGATCTAATGGTCCCCTTAATTCCTCCAGTGTGCAGCTTTTGCACATATGTCTGTTTATAGAAAAACTACACAGCATTAAAACAGGTCCCCCAAGGAATGGGTGTGGGTGGTGCCAAACTTCTCAGGTCTTCTTGGAAACTAGGCATGATGACATAGTTTGCTACACAGGGACTAACATCCATATGCATTTGTGCTATTTTCACTGATGAACAGCTTGAGAAGGGTTCATTAATAAAACCTTTCAATGATTCCAGATTCAGAGTGTCTGCAAACATCAGCCATGACCCAGAAACAAATCAAAGCAGCCTAGAAAATTTTAAATAGACTTGAACTTAGTTTGGAACATGCATTTCAAAATGTCCAATAAACCTAGGATCTAGGTCATACTTTTAAAAAATAGACAACAGTTACATAAAGTAAATGCAATGGAATGAGTACTCACTAAATTCTTATCAAATTTTTATTGTATTAATTAAAGGAAACATTCCTAGGATATTAGCTAATACATTTTCAACTTCAATTCTTAATTAGAGGGATTATAAATATCTTTGCATGATACATATGGCAGCAGGTGGCATTGTAGAAAAAGTGTTAGATTTGGAGTAAAAAAAAAAACCAAAAAACAAAAAGGCTAGTTCCACCATTTACCGATCACAAGCAAATCTTTTAATCTCTCTAAGCTCCACTTTTCTCACAACTGGAAATAGGAATAATACTACCTTCTACTTAAATAGTAGGTCATGTAAATTACAAAGTGTTTTGCAGCAATAAATGTTAATTCACACTATTGTAAAAATATTGTAAAAAAATTGAAAACAAAAATGAAATTTGGCATAGACTAATGATCTCCTTGAAAAAGTAAAGATACATCGTAGCGTTGTTATCTGAACTCATGAAAGGGTATAAATGATCCTAGTTGGAAAGTCTGGGAGACTCAGGTGAGACTGGGCTCAGAGAAGCTGTTTCCCTGATCTTTCTGATTCATGCTCTGACCCTCAGCGTGGCAGATTCAGAGGTTTGAATGTATTGGTTCACATAGAGGGCCTGAGAGACCAAGGGCATATCAGTTCAAATGTATGCCTATTTATGGACATATTAGTAGTTTAAAAACCTGGACTGTTCTTCACAATGAATCTCGTGCCGGGGGAGTAGATTTACTCAGGAAACCAAATGATAGATGAGAAGCTGGCCTTGTCAATCTGACCCAAGAAAGTCACATGCCTTTAACATTTTGTACCCTCCAGCTCAATAATCCCAGTGATCTGTCATCCTCTACTACACATGATTTCTCCATTTCTGAGCAAGATGGGCAGAAGAGCAGGCCCTTCCTTGGGCAGAATCAGAAACATTAAATCAGCCAATATGTATTTTTATGATCCAACAGTGTCCTGGGCTCTGAACAGAAATAAAGTTGTATGAAAAGGGGGCTGTGCTCAGGAAGCTTTAGGTCTAATAGACAAAGGTGTGAACCACTAACTATAATAAAGAAAAGGTGAAGTGAGAATTGCATGACTTTTGTGAGAGTGTGCTGTGAGTGGTGAAAAAGGAAGGGGAAGGAGGCTAACATTTTTGGGTGCTTAGATTGGCAGGGTAGGAGGCATTCCCACATATCATCCCATCCAATTTCACCCTCCCAACAATTCTGTGGGATACAGATGTAATTCACACATCAACTACGGTCACCTTGTTCTCTAAATTCTAGAGAAGATTGGCTCCAAGAGTCCTTTTGTGGCAACCGGCCCTCAGTTGACAGGGTCAGTGGATAACTTAGGTAATTACAGGCTCACTCACAAAAGGCTTTAAGTCCTGCTGTAGGGCTTAGAGAGAGTAGTATGAATGTCCTTGCTACACAGTGTTTTCATTTATTACGTGTTATAAATCACACATATTTATTTTATGGACTATAATGTTTTTTATGTTTTAATAGTTATAACTATAAAATTTTAATTATTTAAGCATCCCTATACCCTTTATTTTCTAAAGTGTCCTAGTTTGGATAATAAATGTAATGATTGTCTTACAGTGACCCCAACACTCATCTGGACTGGGGACCTTAGGCAGCCATCTATAGGGACACTCCTAGAATCATTACACCTATCCTTGAAGTCCCACTCAGCCATGGACCAAGAGTTTTCTCTATTGATGTTTAAGTGGAGTACACATTGTCAGCTAGTGCACCAAACCTCAGCCAGCGCCAGAAGAGCTTTCCATCCTCAACTAGACTGAGAAACTCCCAGTGGCCACCTGGGGAGGCTTAATCCACCATCACATTGGCCTCACTGTAAAAAGGTAGGGTTTTATGCCAACAAATCTCTAAATTTATTTCATTGTGGCCATATTTCAGATTGCCGACTTGTCAGAGAGGAAGAAAATATGGATTATATTTTCTTAACCAAATTTTGGTGTGTATTAATCAAAATCACCTTACATATAAATATATTTGTATAATGGATGTTAATAAAATAAATACATATTTAATAATGTCCTTAATAAATTGCCTTCATTAAAAACAATAAGCTCATTAAATCAGGACATTCTTAGAAAATTTGTATAATATCTTCATTTATATATGTATATATATAATGCCTGGAATGAGTGGTTCCAAATTATAACTCATTTGATGGATTTTCCTAAATTATTCTTCTCTGTCTTTAAAAAAAAGAATAACAGGGTCTCCTGGGTGGCTCAGATGGTTAAGTGTCTGCCTTCAGCTGAGGTCATGATAGTGGGGTTGGGCTCCCAGCTCAGCAGGAGGTCTGCTTCTTCCTCTCCCTCTGCTTCTCCCCCTGCTAGTGCTCTCTTTGTCTCTCCCTCTCTCAAATGAATAAATAAAATCTTTAAAAAAAGAATAACAATCTAGATATAAAAATAAACCCTCAAATCATCCTGAAAAGGTGTTATTAACCTAAAAGGGAATGTTTCTGACTCCCTTAATGTTGAAAATAGCTAATCGAAATTAACATTAACCGAGCAACACAATTAAATAAAAAATATTGCAGATCTCTTCATAGAAAATACTGTGAACAGGTGTGCCTGAGTGGCACAGACAGTTAAGTGGTTGACTCTTGGTCTGGGCTCAGGTCATGATCTCCTGGCTGTGGGCTCGAGCCCCCTGTTGGGTTCCATGCTCAGAGCAGAGTCTGCTTTGGATTCTCTCTCCCTCTGCCTCCAGCTCATTTTCTCTCTCTCTCAAGTAAATAAATAAAATCTTTTTTAAAAAAGAAAGAAAATACTGTGAACATAACAAATGGGAGTGAATCATGGCAAGTATAATTTGAAAAGATTAGGTACTATTGTCATATAAAGATATCATATAAGCTCCTATTTGAAATGTAAACAGTTAACATAATAACCCAGGAGCAATATCCAAAAAGCAAACAGATCCATCAAAGTGTAAAACAGGTCTTGTAATTATTACCTTTCATAGTGAGGCAGGGGAGCACACCACTTTCTATGAGTAAAATAAGTGATTGTTCCAAGAAAGCTAGATTGTCTCTGCAGGGCAAGAAAAGCTGTCATTTACAGAATTGTACCCAGGAGCCTAAGATGTTAATTTATCTCATTTTGTCCTCCTTGTCTCATGTAGGATTAGGTAATCATCAGGGATGGAACAATGAGGACAGCCAATGAAAGCCAGAGGAGAAATGACTTCAAATATGATGTGTTTGTAACTTTGCCCTACATTTGGCCTAATGGTCTTTGGGAATTTAAAATAATTTTGGATAAGTGATCAGAATTCAAAAATAGGGGCGCCTGGGTGGCACAGCGGTTAAGCGTCTGCCTTCGGCTCAGGGCGTGATCCTGGCGTTATGGGATCAAGCCCCACATCAGGCTCTTCCGCTATGAGCCTGCTTCTTCCTCTCCCACTCCCCCTGCTTGTGTTCCCTCTCTCGCTGGCTGTCTCTATCTCTGTCGAATAAATAAATAAATAAATCTTTAAAAAAAAAAGAATTCAAAAATAGATTTAAGAGTTTGACATATGAGATTTAAAAACTAATAAAAATGAACAAGAATACATTATTAATATTCATTCTAATTCTGTAATTCCAAATCTCACTACCTGATCCAGAATGGCTTTAATGGCTCAACTGACATTCTAAGAACTGAGTATGTTGCTAAATTTAATGCAAAACTATACAAAAATGGTTTCTGATGTCTAAGTTGTACAATAAAGGATAAATATTGACTGAAATTCCACTAATATATGTAGTGGAGAAGGATGAGTATTAGCAAGAGTATGAAATCTCTTTCTGTTTGTGTTATTGTCACTAAATCAACTATGAGAGCTAGTGGTCTAATAACCACGGCTTGGATTTTCTTTCATTGTAATTAATAATAAACAAAAATTTGCTAGTGTATTTTAAATTTAATAAGTTTATACTTTATCAATTTTCTTGGATTGAATATTTTTACTGGATATAAAAGTTTAAGGAAACCGAATAGTGTCATTTTAAAAATATTTTGTTTTTATTACAAAATATTACATACTAAAAGTAAAAAAAATTATATATATATAATATAGCACAGAAGTATAGTATAATATTATATATATATATATATATATATATATAGTACAGAAGAAAAACAGTTGAAAATAGGTGTCCCTTTTGACTGTTTCCTCCTTTCTTCCCAGTCTCTGATCATATTCTTAATAATTGGGAGTAAATTCATCCAGATCTTTTCAATATCAGTTCTAACACACACACTTGCACACATACACACAAAAATTAATACAGTGCAGATAATTTTTCATTGCAACAAAAGTAACTTCCTCATTCTTTTTAATGATTAGCTCAATCTTAATTTGCTAACATCTTCTATAAAAACAAGAAAGTCTAGGTAAGTAAATACTTCTATAAACAAGTCTGAAGCCCAAAGGATATCCTCCCCAGATAAAGGAGTCAATAAAAAAGATAATTATATGTAAAAGACAATTACACGCAATTATATTTCCTCATCGTCTGTCCTTTCTGTGAACATTAGGTGGGGCAGAGACTCTGGCTTTTTTGTTTCATAAAGTGTAGTCAACTGAGCAAACACTGTGTAGGTATGGTGTCATTTGTAATATGTTTATGTTTTAACAAGCTGAGGGGTATTTTTATTTTAATCAACTACTTCTCATGCAGAATCACTTAGAAATGTTGGCATTTTCAATGAACTACATCTTAGAGGAAATAAACATAAGTCTGTACTTTGAAAATAAGAACAAATGCAATTTTATTTGTTAAATTATTCTAAATTGCAATCTAACTGGATTTTTGAGTAATTGAGCTTCCTGTCCCTTCAGCTAGTCTGTTAATATTAAACAACCCTACTAACATCTTGCAGATAATCACGCCTAAAGTAGTGCTTCAGATTGGGTTGTTAATGAGAGTGCTGGCAGATCTGAGCTTCTTGCAAAATCTATTATGGATTGTTTTAAAACTTTATTAAGGGTATATCAGATGGGTCCATAAAATACAGGGATGTTTCAATACAGAATGTGACTTTTATTAGTCCTCTCATGAAAAACGGCATCAGTTTGATTCGAGATGGCAATAAAAAATATATAGCCTGTTCTAGGGAGCTCCATTTCCCAGATCTTGAGATTTGTGATTAGTAGGCAAGGAATTTATATCATATAGCAGGCAAGGTAATGGACAAAGTAAGATTTGCCTTACGAAACATTTCCATTGAAAGTCAAATTTCTACAGCCTGGCAGATATGGTATCTCCTAATATTTCTTGTAAGCACATTCGAGGATTATATATACTCTTTTGTCATCCTTAAGAGGAAGAATGAGATGACCCATTTACAGATAGTTAATATTTAAGCTTGCTCAAAAATTCTGGAAAATGTTTGGGAGTTTCACACCTATCTTTACAACATCTGAAAAAAATGGAAAGTAATGCCATATTCTAATTTAGAATATGTTCAATTCAAACAAATTTAAAATGTTCTCACTCCTTCCACAAAATAGTTACAAATTCTGTGTATTATGACAAAGATTCCTGAAATGTTATATACTGGACACACCCCTCTGACTTTTACAACACCTCTTCCTCCATCCTAGTTCAGCTTTAACGTACATTATTTTTTCAAAGAAAATTGTTATCTGTTTAGGCAGAATATCATAGTTGTTTTAAGTCTATTTTTAAGACACAAGTAAATGTGAAGATATGAACCCAGACGTTAGAAGTTAATCATGTTTTCCAGGAGTTTCCTAAAAAAATATCTGTAAGTCTATGGACTAATTTTTCCATTAAATTTTAATGAAAAATATGTGTTGTGCTGTCTTGAAATGGTTCCTTGATATTTAAGAAGTGCAATGCTTCATTTTAAAGCCTTACTAAATTCTATCTCTTCCTTCTGCTTGACTCTATCTTCTACCCATTCATCCCTTCACCTAACATTGATTGGACATGGCAGGCCCAGTGCACAGCGTCAGTCAGGGATACTAGAGAATTAAGACAGGATTCTTACCTTCAAGGCACTTCAAGTCACATGGAAGACACAGACAATTTAGCAAGTAAATACAATATACTACATGAAGTTTTAATACACAAGAGTTTCCCACAAAGGCTGGGGGACTACAGAGAAATAAGACTAAGTGTTCATTAGATTCTTGGTGAAATGGAGTCCAGGCAAGTTCAGGGAGAGGTGAGCATGGGCTCAGTGTGTTCCCTGAGTATAAGCCCTACTGCCAGTTTGCCAATACACCACTTTTCATCATTCTGTCTTTTCCCATTTTAGTGTTAATACTATATAATTATTAGGGAGCTTATTGGCAGTAAATTTCTCTACTGCTGGACCACATCTTTTTTTAAATGAAACTTTGGGGAATATGATACTTCCTGATAGTTGAAGTTATAGTTAAGGGGGCGTTAGAAAAGTTCTTTTAGAAGAATTACAATTCTGCCTACTTTACCTTTAAGGCTATCCCAATATCTTGTGTTTCTTTCAGTAGTAGGATATACTTTGAAGATTACTCTTCTGGTTAGGTCTTACTCCCTTGTCTAGGCTCTAGGCTCAATGGAATTTAGGAAGATTTCAACATATCATCAATATCGTTTCACAGTATAACAACTTTTCACATGTGCAAACACCTTTACTATTTACATATACTTCTCACTGACACATGCTAATTTGATTCTTAAAACAAAATCCCATGAATTTGGTAGGGCAGATGTTATTATCCCCATTTTAGATACGAGAAAGCTGAGACTCTGCAAGTGCTGTGGCAGAGCCTAGACGAGACTTTGTGCATTTTTCCTGCCTCTTCATGATGCCTGTCGTTTACATGCCCCAAATTAAATTAGTTCTGGGATGGATCATTATTGTAGAAACAGGGTCTGAAAACTCTAGCCAATTTTTAAAAAATATCCATAGGAAGTAATATTCCTTGCTGTCAAGGAAAAGTATTAGTCTATTTAGTTTTTCTTAATTATACACATATTTTACATATATGTTAATATTTGACCCCTGGTTCTAAATGTTCAGTGATAGAATCATAGCATGTTAATTCTTATTTCTGATTTTCATTAATTTTTTGTTGTTGAGCAGCAGCATTATTTTTCAGCTGAATAAAGTTTGAAATATCTAGACCCAGAGGGCAGTGTGTGTGTGTGTGTGTATGCATGGGAGGTTCTTTGAGATTATTAAATATAATAATAGTTTAAATAGCAATGTACCAGGAAATTGATTATAGTTATGGTGTCTAGGATAATAGTGAGTTAGAAAATGACTTCCTCCTAATAAATCAATTAGGAAAGAGTAAGTCTATGTGGGTGAGTCTATGTGAGTATGAAGTTGTCAAAAAAATTTTTTTTTTCCTCCACAGAAAGTTGTGTAGAAGTTGACCAAATCTAGCTAAGGACAACAATTTATCCAAAGATAATCCACAGTCCAGTATCCCAACTGATTTGGGGACATTTGATTAAGATAAAGTAAAATGAAGTAAATGATAATCTTGACAACTAATCATCAAAACTGTCAAAGACAGAAGAGTGATAGTGTACGGCAGCTCTCTGCATTAAAAAAAAGTTGACTATAAGCTTTCCATCTCTAACTTTCCACCACTTACACCTAAGCAAGGCTGAAATCTGGGAAATACCAGCTAGCTGCCTCTGGAGACTTTTCTCAGGTTGACACT
The DNA here is from genome assembly GCF_017311325.1 of Ursus maritimus. NCBI lineage: Eukaryota > Metazoa > Chordata > Mammalia > Carnivora > Ursidae > Ursus > Ursus maritimus. The sequence goes on from NW_024426552.1 coordinate 92,827,752, forward strand.
CCTGAGATATATTTCCCTCAATCCAAGGACAGGTCTTGTCTCTCCATTCCTATCTTCTTAGTGCAGGTGAATATACCTTAGTGCAGGTAAAATCAGAAAGTAACACAATGCTTTACACTACAATTTATGCAGCATTGTCATAACCAGCCAAATCAAAACTGGAGTTGTTTGTCAAGCATGAAAACTGCATGTTGTAATTAAAACAAAAAAACAAACAAACAAAATAAAACTTCCACTCAAATGCTATTGGCCCAATCAAGTTACATGACCAAGTTGGCAATGGATAGGGAAAATACCATCTTCAGGGGAGTTCCCAAGTCTATATGACTGAGGATGTGTATTTATAATCCTTTGATTGGGTGGGATGAGCATAAATGGGAATTGTTCCAATTGTTGGTTTACTACTTCCCAGTTTCATATTCATTTTCTGCTCTCTGTGTGAAAATGGATCTGGGTCTTTTAAGTAATTTCCTTTTCCTTGCCAGTAGAGAGTACAAGAGAGACATTGTAGGATAAGGGGTCTCTCTTCCTGTTCCAGCATGCTTTTAGGCAGGTTCCTGAGGCAACCTCTCCAAAGGCTGGCTCCCTTAGCACAGAAGTCTTCACCAGCCTCCGGCTCTTGCAGTGCACAGGTTTCCTACTAACTAGCTTTGCTAGAGCAGGCCGTTTGTCCGGTGTTACATGGGCAGCTTCTCTAACATTAAGGTGCTGCATTTGTGCATAGCCATTCCAGTACTAACTCCCACAGTGCGGATAGCTTCCTCATCTCCTGGATCCTGCAAATGACTGGTGGTCAGCAATACCCAACAACCAGCAGCTTCCTCTGGCACATGCTTTGGGCAATGTTGTAGTTAAGAGATACCTCTCCATTAATAGATTTCTCCAGCACTTTAGAGAGCAGATTTCTGGCACGTTCCACAGGACATATTTCCAGCAAGTTTTGGTAGCGTGGGACCACTGTGGCTACTCTGCCATCCAATAAACCATGACCACACTCTCTTCAACAATGTCTGGATCTTAGTCCTGGGGAGCCTCTTCTTGGGTGTCCCTGTACAGCCATGGGGTGGTAGCTATAATCCTGTATTCTTTAGAGTTCCCTGTATTTCTTATTGTCCAAATATTATTTCCTCCAACCTCCTGAGATAGTTCACAATTCTTTGCATTAAACTTTCCATGTTCAAATTACTATATGTTTCTCTCTCTCCTAATCGGACCCAGGCTGATACAGGAGCCATACTATAAGCTACCACAGAGATTAATACATGGAGTTAGTTACATGAAACATTAATGGCAGATTAATACATGGGATAAGTTAATCTATTCATTGGCACGTAGGACTGAGATTATCAGAGTTTGCTGGTTTAAGGCTCCATTTCTCCTGGGCATGCTTGGATGGGTTGTCTTCTTTCTATAGTTATGTGTTTAAGCACTTTTGTTTGCCAAACTCTTTTTCAAGCTCTTTGAGTAACTTAAGGTTATGGTCAGCTCTTTTCATTTCTCAGAGAACAGAGTTACCTCTGTTTATTTTTACTTTCATTGATTTTGTGTGGACTTTCAGAAGACACCTAATTTTTTTTTTCTCCCTCCGACTTCTTGAGCTTGGCCTCATTGGAATCCTCACCTATGCCAGTATCATGTACGCATTAGAAATGACTCGTGAAAAGCAACTTTTTAATAGGCATCATCCCCTTAAAACAATAATTGCTAACTTTCATTTCTTTCTTTTTTTATTAAAGATTTTTATTTATTTATTTGTCAGGGGGAGAGTGAGAGAGACTGAGCAAGGAGGGGGAGCAGCAGGCAGAGGGGGAAGCAGGCTCCCCACTGAGAAAGAAGCCCAATGCAAGACTTGATCCCAGGACCCTGGGATGATGACCTGAGCCAAAGGCAGATGCTTACCAACCAGGCGTCCTGCTAATTATCATTTCTGATACATTTATTAACCACTGTAACTACTCAGTGAATTATGTGAGTGTATGGGGGATATATCTAGAAAACACAAAGATAAAATTTTTGATTAATACATGTGTTGAAGCAAGAATCATATATGCCTTTGTAATTTAGAATTTCTTTCCTAAGAATCAGCACAGAAAATGCAGATGATTTTATTGGGCAAAAGGAACTTAACTTCCACTTTTTATTAATATATGTATATAATTTTTACAGAAATGTTTATTGAGACTACAGCTATTCCTCTCAATTTAAAAGTGAGCAATTCAAAGAGTTATTTGAGGAAATATATAGTGTTTTATTTTCTTGTCTAAAATCTCCTCTAGACTAACTGCTGATGTGAATAATGGATAGCAAGAAGCTCAACATGAATATATTGAGTATAAGGTAGGTAACACTTTGCTGGAACTGTGGAAATCCCAGAGAACTTTCATTTTTTGAGAGCCACAGAAACAAGACCTATATGGAAAACAAGGTTATCCTAAAGCTCAGCCTAAAAGGCAGGTAGAATCTACGGCTTCTTCCAAGTCTGAGGCAGTTAAGTTGCTGTTTCTGTTTTGCTCTTTTCCATCCTCCAATGATCTCATATCTTACTAGATACCTTAGCTTCTCTGTGTCGCCCCAGGACTAGTGAAGAAAGGCTGTGGGGTTCAGAGAAGAAGTCTTATGTCTCGTTAACCTCTACAAATTTCCTCTCAGCCTCTTTCACAGAATTACAGCTTTTGGATGACAGTTAATGTTGTAGGTTTATGCTTTGTGAATTATGGAATTTACAACCTTTGAGATTTCCCATTCCAAATATCTCATTTTACAGATGAGAAAGTTGAGGCCCAGAGAAGGGAAGGGATATATTCTAAGCTCCCAGTGGGTGGATCTGAAGTGATCACTGAAGTGATCTCCTGGTGTCTGAGTTGATGATCTTCATCTTGTCAGAGCTCCTGTGGGCAAAAGGGCCACTCTTTCGTGGTATCAGGGAGCACTACTTGTGAAAATGAATGGAGATTTAAACCTCCACAGCTGAAGAAAGAATGCCGACCAGGGGACTGTCTGCGTGTTGTGTGTGTTACACTGACAATGTGCGGCTCCTAGAGATCCATATTGCTACCTAATTTAAGAACTATCACCCATATTTGTCATATTCCTCCTGATATAAACAAGAGTATATAATTAACACTATGAGATTCTGAGTGTATCTGCGCGTTTTAAGCAAAAGGTTTTTTTTTTCTTTTTTTTAAAGCAAACATTCTTCATTGTTTGTTTGCTAACTTGTTTGTATATAAAGAATCTTTAAAAGAAACACTGTCATTGCTCACTTCTATTTGCAAACCATCTGGCAATTCCATTTTCCAGTGACATCCAACAAAAGGAAAACAGTAAAAACAGTAGCAGGAACAAAAGTAAAGACAGGTCATCTCATCAAATAGAGAACTTATTTACAAGCAGATTTGAGCAGTGCTAAATATTGTGCCCTAACAGCATAATTAATAATAACATTCAGGGGACATTTTTATCTTTAATCTTATTTCTCATTAATTCGAAATTGAGTTAACTTATGATTTAATGTTGAAAAATAGGAATCAGCATAAAAAGAGCCTGTGTCTATAATGAAGATAATAAGCAGGCTCTACCAGATGGCAACATCAAAACCTATGGCAGGGTCACACACAGAAATCAAGTACTGACTTTCAAAAGAGAAATGATGAAAAAATGGACTAGAATTTTCTTATAATGGTAGAAATTTTTATACAGATATTCTAATAAATCTGGTTGGAATGTGATTGTGTTCATTACTTTTTCTATCATATTATACTTGGCATCTCTGCTCTCCATAATTTATTCTATTATTTATTATCTTATTTACAAAGACTTTGGTATTTCCCCTTTCCTTGGGTCCAGTGTATCATCACGACTTACTGGTTCTCATTTCCTTATACTTCTTATGGATGCCAATAGCTGGGCAATCTCAATCGTTTCCTTGATATTTTCATGTCATCCTACATATCAATGCCAGAACAACTTTCAGAAATCACATTTTCATCCTATCACTGCTTTATTCAAATATTTCTCATTAAAAACCACACTCTTGCCCATGTTCCTATGGAATTTACCTCTTGAGTTGAAGCCATTCTCAGTCCAACTCAAACAAACCATTCATATGTTCCTGGAATAGACTCATGCTCATTCAATAGGTCTTCTACCTTCAGAACGTGCAATTAAACCATTTCTCAAAATGCATCCTACAAAACACTAAGTCCTTGAGTTGTAAATATTTCACTTTTGAAGATTTCCAAACATGTTTCCCTAACATGTTTGGAAACCTGAGTTAAACAAAGTTAAATGATTCTTCTTTTGCCTGGTTTTCATCAAGAGAGTTTTGATATACAGTGTTCCTCAAAATTATTTGCCTATGGAACCCTTTTCATGCAGCCAATTGCTTGATGTGTATCTGTCCATATGCATACTCATATAGTTATCTATAGTTCTAAATCTGTTTTATCTATTTCAATTAAAAGCTCCAGAAATATTAAATACAGTTACCACTTAATCCAACAATTCTACTCCTGTGTATATACCCAAGAGAAATGAAAATACGTCCACACAAAAACTTGCACATGGGTGTTTATAGCAGTATTATTCATAATAGCTTAAAGATGGAGACCCAAATGTCCAACAACTGACAATGGATAAACCAAAGGTGGTATATCCATAAAATGGAATATTATTCAGCCTTAAAAAGGTAGGACATTTTGACACAAGTATATATAATATATATAAACCTTGAAAACATTATGCTAAGTGAATGAAGCCAGTCACAAAAGGCCACATACTGAATTATTCCATTCACATAAAAGTCCAAAATAAATAAATAGAGAGAGACACTGAGTAGATTTGTGGCTGCTTAGGTCTAGAGGGAAATGGGTGAGTTAAAAAGGTGACACCAAATGGTATAGGTTTTCTTTTTGAGGTGATAAAAATATTCTAAAATCAACTGTAGTAATAATTGCATATTTTTAACTATATTAAAAACCATTGAATTGTGTATTTTAAAAGGATAAATTGAATGGTTTGTGAATTATATCACAATCAAAGTGTTTTAAAAAAATTTCTAAAAAGTGTCCAGAATAGCAGATCATATCACACCATTTTATAACTCCTTACCATGGCTGTGTTTCAATTAGCAAGGGTTTAATAATTATCTGACAAATGAACTGAAAAAAACAAACAACTCTAACAAAAGCCTTTCTATTCAGTGTGGTCTAGGGATATCACATCCTCTGGGAGCCTGTTAGAAATGCAGATTCTCCAGCTGATCCCATACCTGCTGAATCAGAATTTGCATTTTAACAAGATCCAAGACGATTCATATGCACATTCAAGTTTGAGAAACACTGAACTGTAGGTAGTATCTTCTAATTGTTAAGAACACTAAGTTTTTACATAGCCATTTTGCTTTTTCATGCCTTAGGGCTTTTAATAGGGATTAAATGAATTCACTTTTAATAAGGACAGCATCTAATGAATTACAATTAACCTGATTTTCTCAGCTGCAGTTTTAATGTTTCCCAGTGCTCAGTCAAGCCTCCAAAATGTGATGATTATTTAAAATATAAGAAATTATATAAAATAAATACATAAGTTGTTCAGGTCTTTTAGCCCCTTGAATTTTACAGGCATACCATCTTTATAATCATTGATTTAAATATAAAAGCTAACCATTAACTTGTATAAAGATACAGAACAAATTATGTTAAACCAACTTGTTTTCTTATCAATGAGAGGCATATTGTCAACATTTTTTGATGAATTAGTAGGAGTCATTTTGGTTATCCTCAAAAAAAAAAGTGAATATACATGAAATAGAGTAAGATTTTAGTTATTGTTGTAACCTCCACCCAAGAGGTTGTGCTATTGTTGGGGACGCTATAAGACTTGCAGCACCGTACTTCTATAAGCTTGTCAGAACCAGAGAACATTATAACTGAGAAACATACACTTAATTACAACATCAAATACACATTTAAATGATTTCCTGTCAAGGATTATTCTTGTTTCTCCTCCTTCCTACCCCTGACCTCATGCCCACACAGATAGGGAAACCTGAAGCATCTTGGTTTTGCTCTTCTCCATCCTCACCCTGAAATGGGGTCTATAGGACCCAGTGATAAACTGAGACCAACCAGAGCTAACTCCTCTCCTCCTCAAAGGTGTACTCCTGAGAAGTGAAGGCCACCTCTAATGAGCCACTCAGCTTTGTCAGGTGGTCTATTGCTAGAGTGCTACCAAAGGGTTTTCAAAAGGCCCTACTGTTTTTCTCAGTCTGCAAGACAGACTATAAATAAAAATTAATTTATGATCAAGTACCCTGAGTATTTTAATAACAATCACAGAAACCCACACGTTTATACAAGACCAGAAGCCCAACAGCTCCCTTCGTAAAAAGAGAACATTGTTTAGAAAAATTCTTTGGGTAAGATTCTTTAAATATCTCTTTCCTACATATGGGAATGCTGAAATATACGAAAGTTTATGTCTGTAATAGCATGAAGCACTTTACATATTTACAATATATACTATTCTTAGGAATATACCATTATGCATTCAGAGTCCCTCTTAATGAGTACTTATTGAAAGATAAAAAGTCTTCCTTATTTAGAGATTGATAAGGGTATTTTATTACAGCAAAAAGAAAATTTTAAAATCAATTATCCATTACTATTTTTATAATAGTAATAGAAAGTAATATAAGTCTTGCAAGTATAGGAACTAACCATCTACATTTCAGAAGTCCAAAAACATCGTTCTTCAGAATACAGGATCATACTGATCCTTTGGTGGGTGTAATTTAATAATCTAAAAAATATATATATATATCTAGAGGAAAAACACAAACCTGAAGTGATTAAGGTCAGGGTGCTTCAGTTGGGGAATTTTTTTTTTTTAGAAAAAATGAAAAATACAATATCTTTCAAAAAGATCTGCTTATTTTTAAATGACTGAGTAGAGAAACTCAAAGTAATTGTGAATTAAACTAAAAGATTTTATTCTCAAGGACATTAAACTTGAGGGGAGGGTCCAAGATGGTGATGTAGGAGGACTCTGAACCCACCTCCTCCATGGATACACCAGATCCACACCTACCTATAGAACAATTCATCCCAAAAAAGAACTAAAGGCTGACTGGACTCAGCTTTTGCACAACAAAGGATGGAGGACCTCACAGAGAACAGCAGGAGAGGTGGAGAGGTGGTAATGAAAGGATTCCCACCCTCAACACTGCAAACTGCCCTGGGGAGAGACAGTACTGAGGGACAGTGAACAGATTCATCTCTGTTGGGGCACAGAAAAAAAGCTGCAGTTTAAAAGGGCAACTAGAATGTAAAGGAACTAACCCTACACCAAACAGTGAAGGGCCAGAGGCACTGGCTACTGCCATGGTTTATATTGCTGCTCCACCTTGATAGTGCAGATAGGAGCAGACTCTGAGCACCCTAGCATCCTGCTACCTCCATGAGTCCCAGACCCCTGTCCCACACGTGTCCTAGATACCCTGGGGTATAGGGGAAAAAACCAAGGTTTAAAGGAGCAATTAGAATATAAAGGAACCAATCCCAAAGCTTTACCAAATGGTGAGGGAGCAGTGAAACACTCTCTGGGCACAGAGGGGCAGGCAAACACCGTTGTTTGTGTTCCCCCTCCACCTTGATAGAATAGAGGAGAACAGGGTATGGTGCCCTGGCCAACGTGCTGCCTCAGTGAACCCTGAGACCCTAGCCCACACCAGCCCCATTTGTTCCACCAAGGAGACCACATAAGACAGCCCCAGCATCCCACACACTAGGACCCCCCTGGACAGTGCTCACTCAAGACAATTCAAGCCATCTCATCAAGGTAACCCAGGTGCAAAGAATCCCAGGATACTCCATGTCCATATCTCCTTCAGCTGGAGATGACTGTCTAGGGTACTCACTGTGCAGAAAGCCTGCTTGCGTTGCAGACATTCTGCCATAGTCACCTCTGTGCAGAATGCCCTGGAAATCCCAGACTCTGCCCACTTCAGCTGAAGCTGTCCCACCAGGGTGCCCTCTACATGGAGAGTCCCTGGACCTCCCACTTCATCTCCAGCCATCCAACAAGAGTAGCCCTAGTGTGGAGTACCCCAGAGCCCCCAGCTCACACTCGCTACATCTCCAGCTAGCCAGCCAAAGCTGCCAGGCACATGTAGTCTATACTGGGATGTTCCTACACAAGGCCATTCCTTCAAGTCTAGAAGTAGCTGTTTGACCTAATTCATAGAAACAAACACAGAAAGTCAAATAAAATGAGGAGACAGAGGTATGTTCTCCAAACAAAAGAACGAGACAAAATCTCAGAAAAAGAACTAAATGCAATGGAGATAAGCAACTTACCTGATAAAGAGTTCAAAGTATTGGTCATAAAGATGCTCACTGAACTTGGGGAAAGAATGGATGAACTCAGTGAGAACGTTAACAAAGAAATAGAAAATTAAAGAAAAAAAGAACCAGAGTTGAATAATTTAATAACTGAAGTGAAAAATATACTAATTCAGCAATCCAACAGCAGATTAGGATGCTGAACGATAGATCAGTGATCTGGAAGACAGGGAATGAAAACACCTAAGCTGAACAGGAAAGAGAAAAATGAATAAATGAAGACAGGTAAGGGATCTCTAGGACAACATCAAGCATACTAACATTTGGATTATAGGGGTCTCAGAAGGAGAACAGAGAGAGAAACAGGAAGAAAACTTATATGAAGAAATAATAGCTAAAAGCATCCCTAACCTGTGGAAGAAAACAGACATCCAGATACAGGTCCAGGATTCACAGAGATTTCCAAATAAGATGAACCCAAGGACATCTACACAGAGACACATAATAATTCAAATGTCAAAAATTAAAGATAAAGAGAAAATCTTAAGAGCAACAAGAGAGAAATAATTAATTATGAACAAGGGAAATCCCAACAAGCTATCAGCTGGTTTTTCAGCAGAAATTTTCCAGGCCACAAGACAGTGGCATAATATATTCAAAGCGCTAAAAGGAAAAAAACCTACAATTAAGAATACTCCCCCAGCACCACTCATGGGGGGCCCAAGTCCTTCTGATTGAGGCCCAAAGGAAAAAAAAGACTACTCTACCTGGCAAGGTTATCATTCAGGATTGTTAGAGAAAAACAGCACATAATCCAGTAATTCCACTACTACAAAGAAAATAAAAACACTAATTCAAAAGATATATGCACCTCTATGTTTATTGCAGCATTATTTACAATAGCCAAGGTATGAAAACAACCTAAGTGTCCATTGTTAGATAAATAGATAAAAAATATATTACACACGTGCACACACACACACACACACACACACACACAGAGGAATATTTCTGAACTCCAAAAAAGAATGAGATTTTGTCATTTGTAACAACATGGATGGACCTAGAGGGTATTATGCCAGGTAAAATAGGTCAGACAGAGAAAGACAAATACTGCATGATTTCAGTTACATGAGGAATTAGTTACATTACTAGACAAATGAACAAACAAATGAAAAACAGAAGTAGAATTATAAATACAGAGAATAAACTGCAAACTGTGGTTGCAGAAGGGTGGGTAAGATAAGTGAAGGAGATTAAGAGGTACAAACCTCCAGTCATAGAAGAGACAAGCCATGGGGGTGAAAAGTAGTACAGCACAGAGAATTTAGTCAACAATATTGTAATAATGTTGTATGGTGACAATAAATATAATCACTGTGGTGAGCACCGTATAATACTGAGAATTGTTGAATCATTAAATTGTACACCTGAAACTAATATAACATTGTTGGCATTGTATATCAACTATGCTTCAATTAAAACAAAGGATACTAAACTTATTTTATGCTTCTTGATACAAGGCAAAATTAAGGGCCACGATCTGAACTTTGGAAAGAAGGTCCGTTGCTGTGCATCATTCCCAGACACGTCCACACAGCAATTTGCCCTGATTGGCTGCTTCTGTTTCATTGTTTTTGCAAGTGGCAGGAGCTGCTGAAATAGCAGGTTTGTGGTTGGTGAATTTTGTCCTGGCATACTGCCAACATGAGGCCCCTGTGAGAGATGTCTTGCTAGTCAGCCACAGACTTCTGGGACCTCTTTCCTCTGGTCTTTCTCCTTTGGCACTCCTTGTAGAAGCTGTAACTGCCATCCATCTGTATGTCCCTAATGACATCTGGAAAGTGAGCCAGCACGTCTTGGAGAATTTGTATCAGTTACAGTCTCTTCCAGTTTGCCTCACTACCAAATACACTTTTGACTGTAAGTGTTAGCTGAAAGCTGAGGTGTTGAAACGATCTCTCTGAGTTATTAGAGGAGAAGTGATGGGCTTCGTTTAAAAGATTAACTTAAAAAGAGAAAAAGTGGGTTTCCCCTTTCATAGCAAAATTTCAGATTTGATTTATATGTGTGCTTTTCTCTCTCTCGTCTCAAAGACACAGATAAGAATACCCTTAGACTTTCTACAAAGAAGGATTGTGGGTGTGGCAATGTCAGCTTTGCTGTTAAAACCTTAGATGCCTTCCAATGTCAAACAAGAGAGAAGACTGACAACAGTACACTAATTGGGATTTTTTTAAAGAAACTAAAGAAATGGAAGGAGGGTTGTTCAGTCCCCGGACTGAACGATTAGTGTCTATCCTTGTTCCTTACAGCCTATTTGATTCAATGGTGGGTTATCTCTCTGTCTGGTTAATTCCCATAGCACTTTGCTTGCACCTGCCTTATATTTACTCCTGCTGTCTTATCCTATAGCTGTTTGTTCAACCATCTTAAATCTTTTATTGAGCTGGAAGCTCCTTGGAGAGAGAAAGATAACCTTACACATATTTTTATCTTCAGCAACATATAACATAGGAGGAAATTAAAAATGAGGAAAGAAGGAAAATTTTTTGAGCATGTATTATGTATTAGGAAAATGCAAGTCGTTAGTACATGAAAGTACAATAACAAATTTGTGTTCCCCGCCTTACTTTTGCATTAATTGAGATCTAATCAACATAAGTAGATGTAGATAAAATATCAGCTTTATTTTTCTAACAACTGAAACTGGAGAAGATTTAGGGGTTTAGCAACAATGGGCCTCCTAAAAAACATGCAGAATTAGGCAAATGCTTTCTCCTGGTTATAGGTGTAGGTGAGAAACCTCACTCTTCCCCACGGGGGGGGGGGGGTTCTGCCCTTGTTAAACTTGCATTATAGCAGAGAAGACCAGAATGAGCACTTTCTGCAGGCATTTGCAGATCCTAAAGAGGAGATAGGAAGGCAGGCTAAACTCCAGTTTCTTTCCCCAAACACACAGTTTGCTTCTTCAAACTTGCCGGTGAGGTAATTTTTCTTTCTCCTCTGGAAAGAAGGGAGTGAAGAGGGGCAGAGAGATGTCAGAATTGTTATCCCTCTTGTATGGTCATGCAGTAGGGGAAAAGAGGCTTCTCCACCACCAAGCTGTTTTCATACAACATCTCATTTAATCTTTCAATTTGTATCAAGTTAGGTATAGTGATTCTGGTTTTATACATGAAGAAGGGAAAGCCCACAGATATGAAGTAACTTGTTCTAAGCTTCAGAGTTAGTTAATGTCAGTCAATATTCAAACCCAAGGTGTATGCTCTTTGTTTAACATGGTCCACAGTGGATGGGTCAGACACGTTTGGTGAACGAACGGATGGGTGAACGGATGAAAAGGAAGAAAACTTTGCATACATTTATGCATCAACTACGATAAATCCCAAGAATTTTAAATGATTCAAGCTTTTAAACATAATGAATTACATATTGTAAATATGTCTTGATAAATTCAAAAAGGATAACTTTTTTTTTTAAGTTTATGAGGAAAGACTGCATGGGAATTTTCTCAAATTGTTCTCCATTTCCTGGTTGTTGTTTTTTTTTTTAAGATTTTATTTATTTATTTGACAGAGAGATACAGCCAGTGACAGAGGGAACACAAGCAGGGGGAGTGGGAGAGGAAGAAGCAGGCTCCCAGCGGAGCAGGGAGCCTGATGTGGGGCTCGATCCCAGGACCCTGGGATCACGGCCTGAGCAGAAGGCAGACTCTTAATGACTGAGCCACCCAGGTGCCCCTGTTCTCCATTTCTATCATCCCAATGGACTGTCAGCCCCCAGAATTCAGTGAAGTACTACTACTACCTTTACATCCTCCCTAACACCAACAGAAGTTCAGGAGGCCCTTTATATATGACTACGAACAGAAGCAATGCACAGAAGTAGATAAATCCTTAATCATTCCTTCAAGTGAATTTTATGAACTCAAAACCAAATATGTATGCATTTATGTTTGTGGGTGGATAGACGGATTGATAGATAAATAGATAGATAGATGATAGATAGATAGATACATAGATACATAGATAGATAGATAATATTTTTTCTTAAAGTGCCAAAAGCCTCTAGTATTGGGTGCACATTTTTACTAAGTTGAGAAGAGGCACAGTAGTATGCCATAAATGTGGGAAGAATTATTATAAAGGAGGATTCTGATTAGCTAAGTCTCTCTGAACTAAGAAGACAATAAAATAAAAAGGCTTACATTTAAACTTAAGCAGAAGGGGTATAGATTACATGTCAGGAAGGCTTTCCTGATAGCAAGGGTAATTAAACAGACTACAGAAAAGATCTGCTGACTCTCCTCCTTTGGAGATCTCTGCTATCAAGATGAACCACCAGCTGGTTTAGATACTGTGCTGCTTGGAGGCAAAGAGCTGGCCAGCATGAACTCTCAAAACATATAATAAAACTACTTGCACTGTCCTTATCACAAAATAATTTTATATCCAGGATTCATAATAATACTGAAACCCGTTGACAGAAGAAACCATATTTTGTAGTATTCCAATATTCTCAAATTATGCAACATAGTGCTGGGCACATAGTAGTTGCCCAATGAATGTTTATTGACCAGATTGATCAGTAGAATGGCAGGTGGGAAAAGGAGAACTGGATTATTCCTAGGTCTATAAATAGTCTGAAACTTGAAGGAAATCAGTCAATTTCTCCAGGTCTTCATTTCCCTCCTCTGTGGATTATGGTCTCTGGGAGCTGAAGGTCTCTGGGATTCTGTAGTGCTGTGACTCCATGGTTCCGATTAACCTGATCTGTATCTACTTCATGTTGGTTATCAATATCATAGAAGGGAAATGAGAAAACTTGGCTTCCAGTGTCACTTTGTCCACCAATTAGCATTTTAAACTGGCTCAAATCATTTCATTTCCCTGGGGTTCTGCCTATAGAAGCCTTTTTTAGCCAAAAATTCTATAATTCCACAACAATGGCATACCGAGTTACATTCTCTGCTCATTCATATTATCATTTCATGTTTTTCAAGCAAAAAATGGCTTAAAATATTATCAAAATTACTTTTAAATATTTTAACCATCAATACATTAAACTATATATGTTTTTGTCCATTTATTTCTCCCAAATGTAAATTTATCTCAAATGTCAATGTTTATTATTAGTTCATATATTAAAAATATGGTAATGTTAGTTACTATTTGTTAGAAAAAAATTTTTGACTCCATGGGGCTACTATGCTCAGAGAGTCATACTAGTTATAATGCTGCACCAATAACTCAGAAAAGCCACATCGAGAAATTTCAGAAAGTTCAGACTAAGCTACAAGACTTTGATTTGCCCTCTAGAAGTAAAAATGTGATTTAACTTTTCAAATGAAACAGACTTGTTATCAGCAAATATTTACACAAAGACCTGCTGATAACCAAATGGTTTAACTAGCCAGACTTTAAGTGACAAACCCAGCATGATTAGAATCTGTAGATAAGGAAAGGAATAAAGGTATACTGATTGTATGCTGCATGCATTTATATATATTCATTCATTCATTCATTCATTCAGTAAGCATGTATGGAATTCTGCTAGGTACTAGACACCTGTTAACAGGGGATGAGAAAGTGATAAGACATGATAAGACATGGCCGTTTCCCAGAAGATATTCCCAATCTAAGAGACAGTACAAATGTGTAAATAAGTACAGTGCTCTGTGAGCTCTATACTAGAACTATATGCAACACGAAAGGAAAGAGAGTGTAACTAAAGGCCCAGAAATAAGAAATAATAGATTTAGACCCCCCCCAACAAGAACCACAAGTATTGGAATCAGACACACAATGTAGCTATGTGTGAAACAGTAAAGGAAAGGGATATAATAATAAACATTAGCATGCAATAGAAAGAAATCTACAGATTTGAGAAAAATAGGACTTATAAAACTGTAAAGTTAAATTATTGATATTTGAAACTCAGTAAACTAGTCAAGCATATGCAGTAAAGAGAGAAAATAGAACAGATGAAAGCAGCCTGTGATAGAGAATGCAAGGGTCTAACAAGTGTATAATCAAAGTAACAGAACAAGAGGATGTTCAGCAGTTTCCTGGCCTCTGCGCACTAGATACGAACAGTACCCGCTACGCTCAGTTGTGAAAATTAATGTCTTCAGACATTACCAAATGCCTCTGAGGCGCAAAATCACTCCGGTTGAGAACCACTACCATAAAAAACATATGAGAAACACAAATTACTGGCCTGTTTCACTTATGCTTATGAATGTAAAAATCCTAAACAAAATAATTGCAAATTGGATTTAGTAGCAAATAAAATATTAAATCCAGTTGAAATTTTTCCTGAAATCCAAAAATGATTATATCTATGAAAAGCTATAAAGATTATAATTCATGTTGACACATTAAAGAAAAACCCTAAGTCCTTTCAAAAACATGCATACATATATGTATCCGTACATACATGTATACACATGCACACACTATACACCACGGTGTCCGCTAGTAGGCCGTTCTTTCCCCTTTTTATTTTCCTTTTTAATTTACACCTTATCATAACCAACCTGCCGTCTGAATTAGAAACCGTGCTTTAAGTTCAGCGCTTTGCCTGAGAAAAGGGGATCCCATGTAACCAAGCTAATGAGAAGCCTTCTCCACAAGTTTAATGGCTCTTTAGAGAAAAGGTTAAAAAGTAAGATTAGCTAACAAGGCCATTTACAAATATTTCACCTCCATTGAAAAGTAGACTCTAGATTTATTTTAATAGTACAACAAATGTTTACTAAAATGTTGATCTGTATTTTATTTTTTATTTATTTATTTTTTAAAAAGATTTTATTTATTTATTTGACAGAGATAGAGACAGCCAGCGAGAGAGGGAACACAAGCAGGGGGAGTGGGAGAGGAAGAAGCAGGCTCATAGCGGAGGAGCCTGATGTGGGGCTCAATCCCATAACGCCAGGATCACGCCCTGAGCCGAAGGCAGACGCTTAACCGCTGTGCCACCCAGGAGCCCCTATTTTTTATTTTTTAACACTAAAAGATGGGAAAAGATTTATTAATGAAGTGCTAAAAGATCTGTATTTTAAAAAGCAATTCCAATAAATTACATTCAACTTATATTAATGCAAAAAAAGTCTTTTCAAATGACTGTTTAATTCTATATCTGTAGCATTCAATACAACGGTTTTTGAAACCAACCCACCCTTATTGTTAGCATCCAGGAAATAAATATGAATGACTCATTAGTGCATTGAAATGCTCATTTGCAGTGGCTTTAGAATGCGCCCATTTTCAAAATGACTTCTACTATTTTTTATCTAATTACATATGCAAACAAATCTGAGATCACTAGATGTTCAACAATCAAGCAAGCCGGTTCCCTAGCACCACCATGTCTACCAGCCGTGAAGAAAGTGAACAGGAAAAGACTATGAGAAGTAGGAGACTATGAGGGGGTTCTTCACTGAGGTGCATGTTCCACTCCGTACCACCATCCCCAGGGCTGCATCTTGCTAAGTAGGAAGTCAGCGTTAGCTCAGGGTCACACTCTTGATTCTCACAAATCCTGACCTTACTCACTCAGTCTGTGTGAAAGGACATGGGTTAAGTGAAACCATGGAAATCATTTCTCTAAATGTTTTGACAATTATATGAAGAGTAACTAACTTCAATTAAATATGAGATAATTGCATGTAAATGAATTAGTGGGTACAAAGTTTATCAAGACTCGTTAGCCTAATAGTTATTATAAACATAATTGCAACTGTCATACCTACCGCTGGCTAATTGCTGTGCTGGGCACTTCAGATATACCTATAATAAGGACGACGGTGATAACCATACTCAGCCGAAAGAAACAAAGAGGTTGCTGCCTGTCAGGGAAGGGAAGGGTCATAACAAGGAATATTCTCATCATGTACGCCATGCTGTCTTCAGCAGTCACTGTCCCACTGTTCATTTGGACACCATGGGGTCCTTGAGTCCTCCTGTTCTTGGATATTGAATCAATAGAACACCACTGACAGATTATCTCATCAGTGATAAAGATTATCTCCCTTGAATGAAAGGAGCCTGGGTAAATAAGGGCTTGCCTTTATTAATTTATACTCTCCCTGGTAGAAGACCTTGCTTGGGGTGAAGCCTATCTCAGGAAGGCCCAGAGGCAGCTGCCTTTGAATATCTGCCGCTTACCTGGGGCCCTTCGTGTTGCTGCCTGACAGAACTTGCCAGAAGGGACTGAGCCACACTGCTTCCTGAGAATTTGATAAATCCTCTAACCTACTCACATCTACAACTTGTCCTGCCTTGGCAGTTCCAATCAAACCCACAGCCTCAGCCCCAGTTGCCTTCAACTGGATGTCTTTTATTTATTTTGTTTTCTCCTACAAACTTATCCACATATGTCCCATTGGGAATAGACATGGTCAGAGGTAAAAAATGAGCATATTTGTAAGCTCAATGAGAAAACATAATTAGAGTAAATACACTTCTAAGTGATCAAAAAAAATGCTCTAGCATTTTAGTAATATGACTAGATGGGGGACAATCAGAAAGGACAGTTGTAAGACATCATACAGGGTTCTTTTTAGTTTGGATAGCTCTCCTTAGAGAACAAGAAAAGGGAGGGGCACCTGGGTGGTTCAGTCCTTAAGAATCTGCTCAGGGTCTTGGGGTGGAGCCCCGCATCAGGCTCCCTGCTCCACTGGGAGCCTGCTTCTTCCTCTCCCACTCCCCCTGCTTATGTTCCCTCTCTTGCTGGCTTTCTCTCTCTCTATCAAATAAATAAAGAAAATCTTAAAAAAGAGAGAGAGAGAGAACAAGAAAAGGGAGCAGTCTCTATAACCCATTACATTCCTAATATGGGTAATAACTGAGTTCATAAATGAGAATGAAATCCATAGTTATCATCTCAACACCCACTATGCTAAATGTTTTAGATACATTATCTTATTTAGTCCCATGGCAACTTTTGTGATTTTAGAAAGTACCATTATCCCAAATATTATAAGTGAGGAAAGAGTCTTAGCAAGACTAAAGAACATTTGCTGGGTTACCTAATTGTTAAGTGAGAGACTGAGACTCCAACCCAGGTCTCTTTGAATCCAGTACATTTAATCCCATGCTATAATGCTTTAGAACACCGTTCTGTAAGGTTTTGGTTTATGTTTCAATCTTTGCCTCTAATCAGTACACTCCTTCAGGGCAGAATTTATTTCTCATTAATTTTTATATCCGCAGAACATGAAATAAAGCCTGCTACAGAGCAGAAACTCAATGATTGTCAAATGAACCAAATGATGAATTAATAAATAAAGGAAGGTAGGAATTAATTTTAAAAGGAGACAGTAAATTGAAGTTTGTGAAAAAAGCTAATTCTGCACCAAGAATACTATCCCTGTGGTTGGTTTTGTGCCTTCCATTTCCATTGTACCAACATATGAGTATTTTATGATAAGCACCATTTTTACTTTGGAATTAAATGAAATGCTTTCGAAAATATGTACTTTACCCAGGGATTTAAATGAACGATTGAAATTCTATAATCAGAACATGACACGACCAAACCAGCATATAATCATATGTTTCCTATAATAAGCTACTTGAAGTGTTCTTAGGGTTACAATTTTGTAATCTAGACATGAGAGGAAGATCTGTGCTCTTGACAACATTCAACACAGGCACTTCAACTGGCTTTGGATAAAAGACAAACCCCCTCTTTTGCATTACATAGATGTTCTCTCTTTCCTTATCTGTAAGCAGACAGTCTTAAACGTTACCTTCACATCCTCTGCCATCTTTCTCCAGCTTCTGGCCAGCTTGACACTAGAAGTAATAACTGCCAATTGTATCAGCATTGGTTCTGACAGCCACCTTTGTCAATGGTACATTCATTTATATCTGCAATTGAATATTTAAAGAGAATTAGCCTCCTACAACTAGACACATAAAAAGACTTCAGTGGCTCTCCTAAAAATGTGCCATCACAGAACATTATTCTTTGACCTCAGATTAAATGAGATAACACTACAATATCTTATTTTAATTAGAGCTAATGCACTCTAATTTTGATGTAAAGGAAAAGGCAGATCATAGCCTTTGGTATCTGAAATATTTTTGAATAGTGTACTAAGGAGTTGTTTAGTCTTACAGAATTTGGAGACTTATACTACAGGTCCAAGAAACTGCATATCCAAGTCATCATTTGAGGATGAGATTGAGAACAGAGTCACAGACAGTGAGTCAGAACACTAAGTTGCCTATTTGTCCATTATGTAAATGTTGTTACTGGCTTCTCAAATAAATAACTATTGATCACCCAACCCCCCCCTCCCCCACACACTATATAATTGGCATGTGCTGGGCAGTGTGGTAAAGGTAGAAAAGTAGTCCCAGGTTTTCCAATGGTTAAAGTCCAGCTGGGGTTGAGGACTACATGGAGGTGTGATTTGGTTGTGTCCGCGTACTGGATATGTCCACACCCCATTCTAAAGATAGGCCAGAGCCTATCTTTACAGATAGGGTTCAATTTTATGTCTCCCCCCACCCAGCTTATAGCTAATAAGTATCCCAACACATCTGTAGGTTTGATAGTGGTGTGTTCTGCTCAAAAGAGGCACCTCTACTGCGTGTTCACTAGCTGACATAAGAAATCTTTGCCTCAGGAGGTGAGTGTGGCTGGGAGAGAGAGAGGGTAGAAAGGGCTGGGAGGAAGTGGGGAGGAGCATGTAAAAATGGGAGAGAGACAGAGACAGAAGGAGAATGTATTAGTCAGAAAGAGCAGAAGAAGCTGACAAGGAGGAAGCACAGAAAAAGAGGGCTGAGTCGTCCTGACCCTGGAACCCTGAGAGCAGGGCCCTGATCCTAGAGGAGCGAAGAACTGACTGGAAGAGTGAGCTACGGTGCCTCCTGACCTGATATACAAGCTTTGGTCTGAGGCATGGCTGTGCAGGTGTTGAGACTGCTTTTGTTTGTTTTTAGTTGACTCTTCACTGAAACGTGCCATAGACACAGAAAAGTGTACAAATCCTAAGTGTACAGTTTGGTGAGTTTTTCAGATACAGAATAAACCAATGCAACCACAACAAAGAGAACATTACTAGCACCCAAGGAGCAGCCTGCCTGGCCGAAGGTAACAACTAGCCTGATCTTTAGTCACTATGGGTTACAGGTTTTTCTTTTTGAACTACATAAGCAGAATCAGACTGTGTGTGTGTGTGTGTGTGTGTGTGTGTGCGCGTGTGTGTGTGTGTATCTGGCTTCTTTTTTAAAATTTTTTTAAAGACTTTATTTATTTGAAAGAGAGAGAGAACTAGCACAGGTAGAGGGAGGCAGAGGGAGAGGGAGAAGCGGGCTCCCCACTGAGCAGGGAGCCTGATGTGGAGCTTGATCTCAGGACCCCAGGATGATGGCCTGAGCCAAAGGCAGACGCTTAACCACCTAAGCCACCCAGGCGCCCCTGTGTCTGGCTTCCTTCATTCAGTGTTCTGCTTATGAGATACACCCATATTGTTGCATATACTTGCAGTTTGTTCATTCTCATTCCTGTATATTATACAATTCCGTAAATACGCCACAATTTTAATTGACCCATTTCATAGCTGATGAGAAATTGGATATTTTCTTATTTGGGGGTTATTATAAACACTGCTGTTATAAACATTCTCACACACATCTTCAGTGAACTTACATGTGCACTTTTGTTGGGCAATATATATAGGACTGGAATTGCTAGGTCAAAAACTATAATATGCTTTGCTTTGGTAGTTAAAGCCAAATAGTCCTCTAAAGAAGTTATTCTAATTTATACTCCCACCAATGGTCTATTGGATACCAGATGCTACTCATGCATCCTTGCCAACGTTTGGGATATTCTCTTTTGTTTTTTTATTTTTACTCTTCTGGACAGTGTATAATATTAACATATTATAATTTTTAATTTGCATTTTCCTGATGATGAATTAGGTAAAGCACATTTTCATGTTATTGGCCATTTTAATAACATCTTGTTGAAGTGCTTGTTCAAATATTTTGCCCATTTGTCCAGTTCTTAAAACACTGGTTCTTTTACTAGTGGGTAAGGTAGTGGCAGTGGTGGTAATGATTGTCTTTGTCTTGTTCCTGAACTCAGAAGGATAGTTTTTTAACATGTCACTGTTAAGTAAGAGGTGTACCTAGTTGGGTTTTTTATAGATTAGTTTTATCAGGTTAAGAAATGTCCTTTCTACCCCTAGTTTCTTTTGTATTTGTATCATAAAAAGGCGTTGTTGTATTTACTGATTTTTCTGAATCCATAAAGATAATTATATGGTCTTTCTTGTTAATTCCATTAACGTGATAAAGCTGATTGATTTTTTTATCCTTGAAGTAGATGTGGTCATGATACAGTGCCTTTTTTATATATTCCTAGATTCAGTTAGCTGACATTTTGTGGAGAATTTTTGTGATTATATTCATGAGAGAGATTTGTCTACCCTTTTTATTTCTTGTAATATTCTTGTTAGGTTTTGGCATCCAGATCAACCTGATTACATAAAGCAAGTGGGAAAGGTTTTTGCTATTTTTCTATTCTCTAGAATAATCTGTATAAGATTGTTGTCATTTCTTACTTAAATGTTTGGAAGAGTTCATTTGTGATTCCATCTGGGCCTGGGATTAGGATTGTATATCTGTGTGTGTATGTGCGTGTGTGTGTGCATGTGTGTGTACATGCACACACAAAGTTTTTAATTATAGATTCAATTTCTTTAGTAAATATAAGAATATTCAGATTTTTATTTAAACTTGTAGAAAAATTATGTGTTTCAAAGAATTTGTCCATATCATCTAAATGTTCAAATAATATTGCTGTTAAGTTATTCACAATATTCTCGCACTATCTTCTTTTTTTTTTTTTTAAGATTTTATTTATTTATTTGACAGAGAGAGAGACAGCCAGCAAGAGAGGGAACACAGCAGGGGGAGTGGGAGAGGAAGAAGCAGGCTCCCAGTGGAGGAGCCCGATGCGGGGCTCAATCCCAGGACCCTGGGATCACGCCCTGAGCTGAAGGCAGACACTTAATGACTGAGCCACCCAGGCACCCCTCACACTATCTTTTTAATGTCTGTCTAATTTGTAGTGAGGCCCCCTTTCTTAATCCTGAAATAAATGTGTGTCTTCTCTTTTATTTTTGATCAGCTTTGCTATCTATCTATCTTCATCTTTAAGAACAAATTTTCAGCTTTATTGATTTTTTAGTATTCCACATTTTTCCAATTAATTACTTTAGAACTGTGATCTCTATCATTGCCTTCCTTCTACTTTCTTTAGATTTCTTTTACCACTCTGCATCTAAGTTGTTGAGATGGAAATTTACATCATCGATTTTTAGACTTTCTTCTTTTAAAATACTTCTGGTTATCCATGAATGTGTAACAAATCACTCCCAAAGTCATTTAAAAAGGCGATAGATTGGGGTGCCTACGTGGCTCAGTTAGTTAAGGGCCCGTCTCTCCGGTCTCAGCTCAGGTCTTGATCTCAGAGTCGTGAGTTTGGGTGTGGAGCCTACTTAAAAAAAGGCAATTTATTGTTATCTTTCACATTTCTGAGGATGAAAAGACTCAGTTTGATGGTCCTCATTTGGGATTGCAAGTATGGTAGCAGTCAAGTGGCAGCCAGGGTTAAGCTTGCATAAGGCTTTTTAACTCACATGTTGGGATTGGGGCTGAGATGGCTGGAATATTTGGGTGGTTGGTGGGGGCATCTATCTCTCCCTCCACTTGCCCAACTTCAACTTTCTCACTACATGGTGGTCTCAAGGTAGAGACATTTTATAAGGTGGCTATCATTCCCTAGAGAGACATTCTAAGAGATCCAAACAGAAGCTACAAAGCTCCTATAACATAACCTTTGAAGTACATACTATCACTTCTTAGATATCTTTTGGTTAAAGCAGTCGCAGGCCAGCCGAGATTCTAGGATGTGGAGAAATTCTTTCCCACAATGTGGGAATTGCAGTGTCCAGGAAAGAAAGAAATTGATGGCAGCCTTCTTGGAGAGAGCATATGTCACAGCAATATAAATTTTCCCAAAAATAAAGTATTAGCTGCATCCCACAGGTTTTCTTGTGTTATAATGTGTTATTACTCAATTCAAAATATTTCCTAATCTACATCAACCCTTCTTTGGGTTATTTTGAGGTATATTTTGAAGGTTTTTCAAACATTCGAGGCATTTCCAATCATCTTGTTAGTGTGAAATGCTATATCAATTCCACAGGGGACACAGTTTAACTTATGTGACTTTAATTCTTCAAAATTTGTTAAGGCTTGCTTTATATTCCACCATATGGTCAATTTTGGTTAAAAAAAATCTATGTTTACTGGAAAATAAGATATATTCTACAATTCTCAGGTGCTCCATTTTCTGTATGTATATATGCAATATACATATTATGTGTGTATACGTATTTTATATATATATATTTCAAATATGTATATTGAATTAGTTCAAGTTTATTAAACATGTTTTTCATATCGTTATATCCTTAAGGACTTTTTTATATGCTTGTTGTATCAGTTAGTGAAAGCGGCATAGTACAATCCCCCGATGCGATTTTACATTTTTCCTTTTAGTACTGCGAGTTGTCTTATAGGTATTTGGAAGCTGTATTTAAGTGACACACAGATTTAGAATCACCACATCTTCCTAGCAAATTAACTCTTTGTTATTGTAAAATGTTCCGCATTAGATCCAGCTATATTTCTTTCATTAAAGTTGAGGTTTAATGATATTAGTATAGCTATATCAGTTTTCTTTTGGATTGTGTTTGCATGACATTTTATGTTCTAAACTTTACTTTTAACCTTTTTTGTATTCATTTATTCAAGAAACTATATCCATATATTTTTATCTATCTATATGTGTTATTTTAAATATTCTAATATCCTTAAGTTGTGGTATTATGTCATTGACTTTAATGTAATTACTGACATATTTGGATTAAAGTTATCATTTTACTAGTTTTCTGAATTTCTATATATTTTATGTTACTTTTGCTTTGTACTATTTTGTCCTTTTAAATTTATTATTTTACTGTTCTTTTTGCACTCTATATTAGATTGTCAGTTATACATTCTTTATTATTCTTTGAGTAGTTACTCTAGATATTAAAACATCTATTATTAAATTCTAATGTAAATTAGTACTTTAACCACATCCCTGGCAATGCGAGAAACTTACATTTTAACTCCATTTATGCTTTTCCTGCTTTTATGTTATTGTTATCATGCTTTTTAATTTCAGATCTTTAGTCCCCCATAAGACTTATTATTATTTTATATAGTCAATAATAACTTAGACATCCACATATTTACTTTTTCTGTTATTCATTATTGCTTCCCGCATTTCTGTGTTTCTTTCTGGAATAATGTTCCCTCTGCCTGAAAATTGCTTTTAGTATTTCTTTTCATATGGATCTTCTGGCCACAACTTTTTTTTTTTTTCAGATTTTCTTTGTCAGGAACCAATATTCTTTCACTTTAATTTTTAAATAAACTTTTACAAAATTTTTGAACAGTTTTAATTTTGCAGAAAAAACTGCAAAGATAGTACAAAGTTCCTCTATACCCCATATATTCCATATTCCATTATTATAAATCTTAAATTAGTATGCTATGTTTGTTATAATAATAAGTCAATATCGGTACATTATTGTTAACTAAAGTCCATACTTTTTTCAGGCTTCCTTAGTTTTTACTTAATGTCCTTTTTGTGACCCAGGATCCTGTCCAGGCTATCATATTACATTTAGTTGTCATGTACCCTTAGGTTCTTTAACTGTGACAGTTTCTACTGCTTTCCTTGCTTTTGGTGAACTTGACATTTTTGAGGAGTACTAGTCAGGTATTTTATAGAATGTCTTTCAATTAGGATTTTTATGATGTGTTTCTTATTATTAGACTGGGATTATGTGTTTTGAGGAGGAAGATCACAGAGGTAAAGTGCCATTTTCATGACATCATATCAAAGATATATATTATCAACATGGCTTAGGACTGTTGATGTCAACCTTGATCCCCAGGCTGACATAGTGTTTGTCAGGTTTCTCCACCGTAAGGTTACTTTTGTTTATCCCCTTTTCCATACTGTATTCTTTGGAATGAAGTCTTTATTCGTAGCCCACGTTTAAGGAGCAGAGAGTTATGCTTCACTTCTTTGAGGATGAAGTACTAATGTAGATTATTTGGCTCTCTTCTGCACAGATTTGCCTATTCTTCTCCATTTATTACATCTTAATTTTTGAAGAAAATTTTCAGTGGAATAGAATTCTAGGTTGGCAGTTGTTTTAAGCATTTCAAAAGTGATATTCCACTACCACTTAAATTTCCTTTTGAATATAATGTGACTTTCTGTCTGCATTTAAGATTTTCTCATTGTCCTTTTTTTCTCAGATGTTTTACTATGATACATTTTGTGTGTTTTGTTTTGTACTTTCCCTCCTTCGAGTTTGTAGTGCCTCTCAATTTTGTGGTTTTATGTCTTTCAGTTTTAGAGAAATTGTATCTACCATTCATTATCTCTTTGAATATTGCTTTTGCCCCATTTTCTCTTTTCTTCCTAGTACTGCATAACACGGTATGTATGACTTTTGATCTATATGTCATTTATCTTATGCCTTTTTTTTCTGTTTTGTTTTGTTTTGTTGTATCGTCTTTATTTTCTTTCTTTACTTCCATCTAGATATATTCCACTAGATATATTTCTGTCTTCTAGGTTACTAATTCTATAAACAGCTGTTCATAATATACCATAATTCCATCTACTTCATTTTCTGTTAAAGTTTTCTTTTCCATTTCTACTGTTTACATTTGGTTATTTTTATAAATTCTTCTTCTCAGGTGAAACTTTCCATCTTGTCATGAATTTTCTCATTTTTATAAATCCATTCTTCTTGGATTTGCTTTATGATATTGAAGCTGGACCTTATAAATATCTCTACATTGCCAGGTGGTGCAATGTTAAGTCTTCTTAGTAGAGGACCTGGAGGAATGCTATAGAAGAAGGGGCTCATACCTCTGAGGCCAGTGCTTTGTGTTTGGCAGTGTGTACATTGTGGCTGCCAGCAGGCTGCTTCCTTGTCAGTGGGAAGCTTCTTCACTAGCAAGCTACCCTGCCAGTGGTGTAGGAGAGACCAGGGGTACCAACCCTTCAGCTAGTCTCACCAGTATCTCAGGAAGCAGTTTCTCAGTGAAGCTCACTGCTGCCCCCAGCAACAGGCTCCTGCCCAACATCCCTGCCAGCAGCACTTCTGCAAAGCTTTATGCCATCTCATGGGCCATAGTATATATTATGTAAATGAAATATTAAAATAATGAGTATCATCTGTAAGGATCCCTTTCCACATACGTCTGCTTAATTTAAACCTAACAATAATTGCACATTATTAACAAATGTCAAACAAAATTTGGCCTTTCAAAAACTCATAATCAAAATGATAAAATGGGACTAACAGGAGATAAGAAATAAAAGATGATTAGACATTTTATCAGTCAAAATGACTAGTGTACAAAAATGGTATAAAAAGGACCTAAAATCTCTTTCTTCTACGCAGGAAGAATTTTAGTAGCACACAATATAGCAAGAGATATTTTACAAATACACTTTATATTTTTGAACCTAAAATAATACTAGTAGTAAAAAGTATAAAAGAAAAGGCTAATAGACTTCACAATATAAACTTTAAAATCTCCCATTCAGAGTGACCAAAATTAATAGACAAATAAGAAATGAAGAAAAAAATTGACATATATAAGGCAAGGGGTAGAAGCCTCGAATATATAAAATAATTAATATGTATCAAAAGGAAAAGATAAGCTCTCCCAAACAGAAATTTGGTCTAATAAAATGAAATACATTCAAATCAGGAATATAAATATATAATAAATATCAAATGTTGTTAAGCTTAATTGACAAAGAAATCAAAACAAAAATAAAATGAATATTATTTCTCTATCAGATTTACAAAGACTAAAATCAATGCTAATGTGTGTAGGGGTTGTTAGGGTGTGGCAAAAGGGATGTACCATATTTGCTAGTGAGAGTACAAACTGGGAAATAATTTCTGATTCAACTGTCATCAAAAATCAGACAGTGGTTAATATGTCATATTACCCAGGGGTGCCTGGGTGGCACAGCGGTTAAGCGTCTGCCTTCGGCTCAGGGCGTGATCCTGACGTTATGGGATCGAGCCCCACATCAGGCTCCTCCGCTATGAGCCTGCTTCTTCCTCTCCCACTCCCCCTTCTTGTGTTTCCTCTCTCGCTGGCTGTCTCTATCTCTGTTGAGTAAATAAAATCTTAAAAAAAAAAATATGTCATATTACCCAAAACTATCTACAGATTTAATGCAATCCCTATCAAAATTCCAGTAGCATTTTTTATAGAACTAGAACAAATAATCCTAAAATGTATATGGAAGCACAAAGATCCCAAATAGCCAAAGTCATCTTCAGAAAGAACAAAGCAGGAGCTATCACAAGCCCTGATTTCAAGATATACTGCAAAGCTATAATAATCAAACAGTATGATACTGGCAAAGAAAAAAAAAAAACAAAACACAGACACATAGATCAGTGGAAAAGGATAAAGAGCCCAGAAATAAACCCATGCTTATATGGTCAATTAATCTTCAACAATGGAAGCAACTCAAGTGATAATGAAGATATGATACACACACACACACAATGGAAAATTAACTGAACCATTAAAAAGAATGAGATATTGCCATTTGTGACAACATGGATGGACTGAGAGTATTTTGTTAACTGAAATAAGTCAGAGAGAGAAAGACAAATAACATATGATTTCACTCATGTGTGGAATCAATAAAACAAAACAAACAAAGCAGAAAAAGACTCACAGACACAGAGAACAAACTGGTGGTTGCCAGAGGGGACAGGGGTCAAGGGATGTGCAAAATAGTTAAAGGGAGAGAGAAGTATGGGCTTTCAATTATGGAATAAATAAGTCACAGGAATAAAAGGCCCAGTATAGGAATATCGTCAGTGGTATTGTAATAGCATTGTATTGTGACAGATGGTAGCTACACTCACGGTGAGCACAGCATAACATACAGACTTGTCAAATCACTATGTTGCATACCTAAAAGTAATGTAAAATTATTTGTCAACTATACTTCAATTTAAAAAAATAAATTAAAAAATCAGAACTTCTGCACTCAGCAATTCTACTTCAAGAATATATCCAAGGGAAATAACTACAAGTGTCCATAATGATTTACATATTTTTTAAATCAGATGAGGAAAAATGGAAAGTACGTATCATATAGTAGAATTTTAAGTTAATTATAATACATCCAAACAAAGGACCACTATCCAAGAATTAACAATCAATTCCAGGGAACTATTTATTCACCTCTGCAAATGTCACAACATAATAAGGGTGTGTGTCTGTGTGTGTGTGTGTGTGTGTGTATATATATATATATATATATATATATATATATACATATATATACATACATATATATAATGGTAACCCCATATGTATCTACTTATCTTGTTACCTTACATATCAATATATCTTATTAGAAAAAAATGCAAGAACATAGTCAAAAATGCTAAAAGTACCTATCTCTGAATGAAGTTGATGATTTTTTAAGACTTTATTTATTTACTTGACAGAGAAAGAGAGAGAAAACAAGCAGGAGGGGCAGCAGGCAGAGGGAGAGGAAGAAGCAGGCTCTCCGTTGAGCAGGGATTCCAATGCGGGGTTCAATCCCAGGACCCAGGATCATGACCTGAGCTGAAAGCAGATGCTTAACTGACTGAGCCACCCAGGTGCCCTGAAGTTGATGATTTTATGTTTTGTTGCCCTGTATTTGCCTGTTTCCCAACTTCTTTGTAATAAGTATACTTTGAGAAAAATAGCACAATAAATGCAAAAAAATGTTTAAAGTTAAGGCTAAAAGGTTTCTAGTACCTCTCTTTCCTTTTTATACACTGCCATGGTGCACAATTACATCACTTTTAGTGTATTCACTTGAATTTTAGAATTTATAATGTGTTTTTTAAAAAATGAATAATTTTTAAGATTTTGCTATTTTGCTTTTTAAAACGCTTTGTGAGGAACTTAAAGCTACTCAATGATATAGAATGTCGGCATTTTATTCAGTTCAGTTCCCATTGCCAAGGCTGTATCACCAATCATTTGGATGCTCCATACTTGAGAAAGGAGCAATACATGCCAATGTTTTTGGTCTCTGGAGGCATCTTCACATTCAAATGATAAGGACAGCATTCTAGAACCCCCAGTGGAAGTTATATGAGAGATCGTGTGTTCTTATGAAAATTTGATCCATGCTTCTGTACTGAAGATTTGATGAAAGGAAAGGATGTCACACATTTCATACCAATAACCTCCTGCTAGGTGTAAAGTAGAAACCCTTTAAGGACAGCTAAATGTAACAGACAGGCCACTTGCCTGAACACACAATTCTGAATAGAGTAGGTCTTATTTGGCTTAAGTCTTCATCTGCCAGAGTACAAATGAACACAAGAGTAAAGCCCTTTATGAAATGTTTGTTGCTAACTTCACAGTTCTTAATTTTGTCATCTGTACGCTATAGAAAAAGAAAGTAATTACTTTATAATGCTTCTGTAGGAATCAAATTAAATAATACACTTAAAATACTTAGCACAGTTTCTAACATAAAGTAAGTTCTATAAATAGTAGCTATTATTATTATTTATTAGCTAAGCATTAGCTATTATTATCACATGCTTGAGAACTCAAACCTGGTTCATAGGAGGCACTCAATTGGCTTTCCCTGTTTACTTTATATTGAACATGAATTCAGTTTTAATATGGATGGAATAAATTTATAGTAACATATATCACATTTCTTGTACTACAACAGAGAAAGCTCAAAAGCAATTTTGTTTTTTCTCTGATAGCACTGTTTTCATGCAACCCTGCTGTATTTATACATAATCTGAGATTTTTTTAAAAATTGGCTAAATAATTCCACCAAAGGATAGACTTCATTACTAGTGCTTGTTCACTGGTCAACTGCATATTGACATTAATAAATATAAAATATAAACATGCATTTCTGCTTCTGTTGTTTTCTACTTTAAAAAGCAAACAATAAAGCATGGTACACATATGGTGACCTCATGTACTAAAAAATGAAAATATAAAGTTATTGTTATCAACTGAAAATCAGTGTTCATAAGTAAAAAAATTTGAAAGTCATTGGCTTTGAAGATGGTTCTAAAAACCAAGTCAATACTTAGGATTTTAAATTGCAATGTTATAAGATACTCACTGCATGATAGATTTCAGGCTGTTTCATGTGTCCAATGTCATTCAAGGTTGCAAATAAATTTGGCCTTTCAAAAGCAAGATGAATGACAAAAATTCTCTGACATATAGCAAGTCTTCCAGGTTAGGCATGACAAAAGTTCAATGATATCATCAAGGCTATCAATCCATCTGTAATGACATACTGCAGTCTCTTCAAGAATTAAATATGATGTTTGCAAGAGCAGTGTTGCATTTCTGGTTGTAGGACAAAATAAAACGACTGCAAACACATAAAAGGTCTGTTAAATTAGCTACACAAATAGGCTGTTAATTTCTATATTTAAACAAAATTTGTGAATTTGGGCTCCTTATAGTTGATTGTTTTCTTAAAACATTCTTCTATTCTAAAATCATGTGATCCTTTAGTCTGTTTTTATGTAGTTTTAGGAATAGCTTACACTGCTTTCAGGAACAAAGCAAATACTAAACATAGGTGGCCACAGTGCAGAGTAAAGAGGCAAAATTAGAACTGTTTTATTTTACTCACATCTTTCTCTAAGCGAAATGTTTGGCCCAATTTAGTGTGTGTATTTTTGTTTTTAAAAGAGTGTGTGTTAGGGCACCTGGGTGGCACAGTCGTTAAGCGTCTGCCTTTGGCTCAGGGCGTGATCCCAGCGTTCTGGGATCGAGCCCCACATCAGGCTCCCTGCTCCACTGGGAGCCTGCTTCTTCCTTTCCCACTCCCCCTGCTTGTGTTCCCTCTCTCGCTGGCTGTCTCTCTCTGTCAAATAAATAAATAAAATCTTTTAAAAAATAAAATAAAAAAAATAAAAGAGTGTGTGTTTGCTTTGTGAAAATTACCCAAAAGTGCACACACATCTTATGTATCATGCTGATTTTCAAATCAATAGGCTTCATGAAATGAATGACCTAAGATTCTTATTGCAATTAGTTTTTACAGCAAATCAGTCGATTTTTCTGTAGGTCCCAAGCTTAATGTAATTCTCTATAGGTTAAGATAAGATATGGCATTAATCAACATCTCTGAGAAATTCATACTTGCCCTAAATATAATTAGGAAATGCATTTAAACAACGTTCTGGGTTTTATGACCTCATTTTGAGATTATGGAATTACTCATGAAGGATAATAATAATATATTTATAATGAAGAATTTAGATAATGCCAGAGGAATAACTTCTATACATGATTTTAGTTCTAAGATTTTGCTTAAATTGGTGCATGTGGTTTTATTTCAAGGCTTGGGCAGTCCATTCAATCCCTAGTCACTAGAGAACAAACTATGAACCTCAAAACAAAAATCTTGACCTTTATGAGTCTCCTGAGGTCCAACCACATTCTTTCTCATACTATTCATCAGTGGTTGTGGAGAGAAAGAGAGGAGGAATGTAGAAATGTACTAGAATCCTCAAGAAAGTATCAGAGAAGATCGTTCCTTATGAACCAATAACTTCAGGACAATGGTAGGAACAGATGTCACATTAGTGCTAATAGTGTTTGTTTTACACATAACATTGATCTACCCTCCAATGTGTCAAAAAGATAAATTTTAAATGTAGCTATTTATTTATTTGTGAAGTGCAGGCCCTACCATGACCTAGAAAATTCCCCAGTCCAAGGTATAATAAGTGTTATAATTTCCAGATTGCAAAACTCAACTATTAATTTACATTTTAGAAATAAAAGAAGTGAAGCTCCAAGAAAATAATAGTTATTGCTTCTTTAAATAACTTTATTGAGATTCTACATAATTACTACTGTGCAAGTGTATGTGTGTGTGTGTGGTGATAAGATTTAGATTTAATATATAAAAAACTGGTAAAATTCAATAGCAAAAACCCAAAATAACTCAATTTTTTAAATGTGCAAAGGACCTAAATAGACATTTTTCAAAAGATACACAATGACCAATAGGTTGTGAAAGGGTTGTCAATACCACACTGATTATTAGGAAAAATGCAAAATAAAACCACTATGAAATATCACTCATACTTGTTAGAATGGCAATTATGAAAAAGACAAAAGATAATAAGTGTTGAAGAGAATGTGGAGAAAAAGAAACCCTTGTACCCTGTTGGGGGAAATGTAAACTAGTATAGCCACTACGAAAATAGTATGAAGTTCCCCAAAAAATTAATAATAGAAATACCATATAGTCTAGCAATTTCACTTCTGGGTATATATCCAAGGGAAATGAAATCTGAATTTCAAAGAGACATCTATACTCCCATGTTCATTGCAGCATTAGTCACAACAGCCAAGACATAGAAACAACCTAAATGTTCGTCAATGAACAGATGGATAAAGAAAATGTGGTATATATACACAGTGGGATATTATTCAGCCTTAAAAAAAAAAAGAAGGAAATTCTGCCATTTGCAACAACATGGATGAAACTGGAGGGCGTTATGTTAAGTGAAGTAAGCCAGACACAAAAAAACAAATGCTATATGATCTCACTTTTATGTAGAATCTAAAATAATCAAACTCACTGAAGCAGAGAGTAGAATAGTGGTTGATTGCCAGGAGGAGAAGGGAGTGGGAAATGAGATGTTGGTCAAAGAGTACAATTTCAGTTGTAGAAGATGAGTGGGTTCTAGAGATCTAATGCATAGCATGGTGATGAGAGTTAACAATACTGTATTGTACAGTCATTCATTCACTTAGTAAATATTTACTGGATGTCTCTTTTATGCTGGGCCCAGAGAATCCAGGGATCAAACCCATTATTATTATTATTTATTATTATTATTATTATTATTATTTCAAGATAAACCTCCAATCCTGTGCTAAATAGGTTACTGGCTAGTGTGGGACATACAATTCAATAAGTTGTTATAAATTAACTAAAGATAAGATGGAAATTCAAGCTCACTGAAATCCAAGCTTTTGGACTCCAAAGTAGTTTCACTCTGCTCCAGTACAAGCTGTCTATTAAGAAAGTATTTCCTCATTAAAATACTCACCATCTAATTAATTTACCCTCCACCCCCCATCTAAACTGCCATGTCGTTGTAACATGGTTGGAAGTCATTACTCAGATACAACATATAACTACTCAATCCCTGATCAGTCACCTTTTAAACATTCTCTTATTCTTCCCTTGGTTCATTTTTAACCATAAAAGAAAAAGCTCACTATGTGAAAACATTTCCTGACCTTCACAGTACTGATTCGAAGGAGAGATTTCTTTTTTTTTTTTAAAGATTTTATTTATTTATTTGACAGAGATAGAGAAAGCCAGTGAGAGAGGGAACACAAGCAGGGGGAGTGGGAGAGGAAGAAACAGGCTCATAGCCGAGGAGCCTGATGTGGGGCTCGATCCCGTAATGCCGGATCACGCCCTGAGCCGAAGGCAGACACTTTAACCACTGTGCCACCCAGGCGCCCCCGAAGGAGAGATTTCTGTGACACAGTCATGTAACGTGGAGGCTTTACTTAAAGCATTTATTTAAAATGTCCACAAATCTCCTCAAGCTTTATTTTCTGGCGTAGAGCAAAAGTGGCTCTGAAGTCAGAATGGGTTCAAATTCTGACTAACTACTTGTTAGCTGTGTGACTGCTACTGATAGTGCTGTTATGTATCAAATCAGTCCAAAATTTGATAGCTTGAAAGCAACAATTTTTATGTTGTCTCACAATTCTGGTGGATCAGGAATTTGGGAGAGACATGGGCAATACTGCCTCCAGATCTCTCATAAGCTGCAGTCAGATAGTGTGAGTGGAGCTAGAAAGGCCAAGAGGGACTGGAGCTGCTGGGGGCTGGCCAGGCACCCCTCTCTCTCCCCAGAATGGTCTCTCTTTAGAGCCACTTTGGGCTTCCTCAAGGCATGACTGACAACATGGCAGCTCAGGACTCTAGTACAAGTGTTCCAGTGACCCAAGGGGATGTTGTGTCTTATTTCCTAACCTGGCCTTGAAGTCACTCAGTGCCACTTCTGCCACATTTTGATGGCTTTATGCAAGTTCCAAACCCAACTAGATGCAAACAAAGGAATTAGACTTCCCCTCTTAATGTGGGAATGGCAAGATTTAAGAAAAACATATGGAAAGAGAGATATTGCTATGGCCATCGTTAGAAAATAAAATCTGCCACAGTGACATTGGGTAAGTCAGCTAACTTTTCTGTGCCTCAGTTTCTTTACCTCTAAAATGGTTATAATATATGTCACTTCATTGGATTCTGGGGATTTAAAGGAGCTAATACATTTTCAGTGCTTAGAACAGTGCCTAGCTTGGGGAATGTCATTCCTTAAATTTAATTTTTTAAATTTAATTTAAATTAATTTTATTTAAATTTTATTAGTATCTTCAAGTCTCAGCACAAGTATCACCTCTACTGTGGAGTCTTTCCTCTTACTCTCACTGATTTTTCATTCCTTCTTCCAGCTTAGCATGGCTTTGAAGTTATCTCTTTTTTAATACATCTCTTCAGATTTTATTGTAATTATATGTTCACAGGCCTAGATCCTCCAGTGTACTGTGAACTTGTCAAGAGAAGGAAACAAAATGGCTGCTCAGTAACACAGATTTGATTTTTAGGGAATGACTCAGTCCAAAGTACAGGTACAAAACATACTGATGAAAATGTAGATGAAAGAAGATGTTGAAAACAAACTAGGATAATACAAAATAAAGAAGGTGGGGTGTAGTGGATAATGAATGACTTCCACTTAGGTTTACTCTCCCGTCAAACCTTTAAATGTTACAATTGCCCTGAGAAGGGTTGCAAGAAATGAGGATTTCCAGATGAGAAAACAGAGCAGGGAGTTGAAAGCTTTGGCCTTGAATTAACGTCTAGAGAGTGGATTAAATTTGTTGTAATAGACTAGCTAAAATTTAACTAGCTTTCTTA
Source organism: Ursus maritimus (assembly GCF_017311325.1). NCBI lineage: Eukaryota > Metazoa > Chordata > Mammalia > Carnivora > Ursidae > Ursus > Ursus maritimus. The sequence goes on from NW_024426552.1 coordinate 92,862,254, forward strand.
TCACTGGACTCTAGCATTTAAAGTGTCTGCAATTAGAACATTTACTGAAAGAAAACTGCATTTAAGAATGAACATCAGCTTTAAACTTGTAAATGATGGGAAAATCCACAGCATTCTATTCCTTTTATCAGAGAAAGAGACATTAACGGCAATCTAATACAACAAAAAATATCTGTCCCTGGGTATCATACAGAATTCCACAGAATCCATAGTAACACGCAAGATTGAGTTTCTTTTACCATCAGGAAGGTACCTGTAAATCACGGGAGAGTGCTTTAAAATCATAAGTGAGTTTTGGTTTCACACCAAGAGCAATCATTTAAATTCAATAAAAAAAAGAAAATCATAGTACATGAAAATTTCAAAAAGCCATTTGTGAATAACCGCTCTAGAATTATTATTATTGCTGTTATTATTATTGTTTTGCTCCAGAGTCTAGAGATGTTTAAAAATGAATTTTTCGGTCGAACTCTAGGAACGTCAGATCTCAGAAACAACAGGTGAAGAAATTCTAATTAGCTGTGATGAACGTTGATTATAGAGCACGGATATAACAATGATTACAAAAGGAAAAAAAAAGAGATGATGCATCAGTCTCACGTATCAAGTGTGGTCGTGTAATTAGAGAAATTTAATCACAGCCGGCATATGTGATATATTTGTATTTGCTCCATTTTGTGGATTCACAGGCAGAACTTCCTCAGAAAAGACAAAAGAAATAAAAGCATTCCTATTTTATAAGCTTTACCTCTAAACCATTTACTTCATGAAGGTCTTTTTTTCTTGTTCTTTTTCTACTTCTTCCCCACACCCCACAGAAAACCCACTTCTTCTTCAGCAAAATACTCAGTACAAGACCTTATTAGGTTGTTCTTTGTAGAATGTCCCCAGCTCTTTAGGATTAATGGAAGATATGCATAGCTCATAGGGAAAAATAGGGTCTGTTTTATCCGAAACATTTGATTTTAAAGATATGGTCCTTCATCGGAGTTTCTGAAGGAAATAGAGTATAATCATGGCGTCCTCTAAAGACGAGGCCATGAATAGTGCCAGTGCTCTCAGGTTCTGCAACATCCGCCTGAGCTTTGCTGGCTCCTGAGTAAGTCCCAACATAGGAGAAATCACTTGGCCAGCTGAACTCTCACAGAAGATTCAGTCACCTGTTAGAAGGTCACTAGGTTTGTCTTGAACAAGAGTCTGTCTTGCAGCTTGTTGTTTTTTGATTTCCTGATTAAGTGATGGATGAGAAGAGGTCGCCTGGGCAGTACAGAACCAAAACCAAAACAAGACAAAACAAAACTCTCACAGAAACCTCAGCTGGCCCACATTATTCCCAGCAAGAGAAGATTTCTGCTTTGCACTGATTACTCATAAAGCTTTTTCCCCAAGCAAAAAAAAAAAAAAAATTTTTTTTTTTTGCTAATGTTGTTCTATAATTAGGAGTTTCTGCTGGAATTAGGAGCAAACATGAAAAAGCTGTTCCTGCAATACATTTGTAAAAGGTATCTGAGTTATCATTGGTGAGGCTGGATTAAACTACACAGTTTATCATTATGACAGTGTATCTGTGTTTGCTCTAGAAATTCCACTTAAGTATAGTCCCCCTTATCCATGGAGGATATGTTGCAAGGCCCCCAGTGGATGCCTGAAACCTTGGATAGTAACAAACCCTATACTAGGTATACTACATTTTTTCTATACATACATACCTCTGATAAATTTAATTTATAAATCTGGCAGAGCAAGAGAATAACAACAATAACTAATAATAAAGTAGAACAATTATAACAAGATAGTGTAATAAAATGTATGTGACTGTGGTCTCTCCTCTCTCTCAAAATATCTTATTGTGCTATACTCACCTTTCGCCTATGATATAATAAAATGCCTAACGATGAGAGGAAGTGAGGTGAATGACATAGGCACTGCAATGACAAGGCACTACTGAGCTTCTGAGAATAAGTCAGAAGAAGGATCACCTGCTTCCCAGCCAAAGTTGACTGTGGGTAACTGAAACCGAGGAAAGCGAAACTGTGGGTAAGAGGGACTACTTCATAATAAAAGAGAGAAATAGCATGAATCGTTAGAAGTTTACACCCACCCACACCCCCCCACACACACACACCCTTACCCTTTACACATTAATACTTTGCGTAGTTTCTTTAACATTTGTATATAATTTTCCAGACTCAACCTGATACAATGCAAATATAGTCACCCGAATGAGAATCTTGCTTAAGATATTGAGGAGTCCATCATCCTGCAGTTTAAACTATAGAAATTCTCTCTTTGATAGAAGATGAATTTTTGTACAAACATACTGTAAAAATGGGAAGAAAACATATCCTATTTTCACTTGCATCCAATAAAGATCTCTGTATATCAAAAAAGAGATCCCAATTCCTTTTCATGACTTATTCATAAAAGAAATTAGATGTCATCCCTCCTTCCCCCAACACACACATAAACCACACTATTTGATTAAACTTTGGTACATGACACAAGTGTTCAAATGCCTGTTGGGACAAGGAAATTGTCCCAATACATGAGTGAAGCAGGTGCCATTTATAGATGTTCTGTTTATATTGTGTAAGTGGTGGGCAAGGGTAAGATTGTTGACAAGAAGAAAGCAGGCCTGGTGTCTGATCTTCTGCTATGTTAAGAGAAAGTGTAAATTTCATAGGAAATCCCTCAATCTTTAAATACTGGCACAATTCATATGGACCAAACAAAGAATTCTTTAGGCTGATTGGACCTACCAGCTACCAGTTTGCAAACTCTTCTGTACTACGGCTGCTGAAAGGATTAGCAACAGGAGGGTGAACCTCTGGGACAGGCTGTGGCCAGAGGATGACAGAGTGGAACCAGACAGACCAGAACCCCATGCCCAATGGCCTTATAAGAAAATCTGCTTGGGCTGTGACATACTTCAAACTAAGTTAAGCTAAATCAATAACTTGGATGAGCAAATAATAGAGGGAGATTGTAGGGGAGACGAGAATTACCCAGAGAAAGATGTCAAGGAAAGCGGACAGTTACAGAAAACATTGGTCAGTTGAGGGGGCCCCTAGAAAACCAGCTCACCCCAGATAACTAGATATCAAATATTAATCACAGAGGAAGAAACAATAAATTTCCATGAACAGTATTAAGAATGAATGAACTCTGGCATTGTTTATGCCAAAGTGAAAATTTTCAGGCCACCTGCTTTGACTTCTTAAAATCATATATGTCAGGTTGGGCCCCAGAAAAAGGGCATGATGAAACATAAACTACGTGAAGAATTTAAATGTCACAGCAAATGCATATTTTGTTAGCTGATAAATTAGCACAGGGACAACCAAGGTTTATAATTTAAGAGTTGACATAAATTACTGTGCAGTTACATGGCAATTGAAATGTGTAAGAGACTTCTTTGATAATCTGCAATTACCCACTTCACTGGTATCCTCTGAACATTTAAATATAAGGATGAAGATTAAAACCCTGTTTTATCTTGATGTCTTTCAGCAGTCACACCTTTAGCTATGGCATACGGCACACATGCAGAAGAACTGGCACAAAGCCTTCTGTACCTCCTGTGGAACCAACCATTAAATGTGAAGAACATTTTTTCAATAACTTAGAGGTTTTCTTGACCAAAATTTCACTGCCTTGACAGTCTGAGAGGGCTGAAGAGGACCACTTAATGAGGGAGGGACGCTCAAAAGCAGGTTGAGCATGAGGTCACCCGAACGGTGGGTTGGGCAGATATATTCTATTTAGAAGACAAGCAAGGGCAAAAATAACACCATGGCCATCTCCAAGGTAAGAGAAAATGAGACTGTTTTCTGAAAGAATCTGCTATTTAGAGAGTGAAGAACAAGTGAGTACTTGGATTGGGAAGCAAGGTCAAGCTAATAAAAGCAGAAAGTAGAAATTGTCACTCTGTCTAAAAAATAGCACCTTGATCTCAAACCAAATTAAGAGTAAATTCCATAGCTACCTTGCAAGCCTGAATTATAAAGGCAGGAAGAAAAAAATCAGATCCCCCATGGCTCTTCTCAAGCTAGCTTTAGTTCTCTTCCACAGATACAGCATTATATGGTTTTAAGAATAAATGGTATTCAAAGCACTGTTTGCAAAAAGATTCATACTTTCTCTACCATAATCCTGGCAGGCTGTTATGATCTAGATACACCTCATCTTATTGCTCTTCACTTTGTCGCACTTTGCAGATATGCATTTTTCACAAATTGAAGATTTGCGGCAACCCTGCATGGAGCAAGCCTACTGGAGTCATTTTTCCAACAGCATTTGCTCAGTTTGTGTCTCTGTGTCAAGTTTTGGTAATTCTCACAGTATTTCAATTTTTCATTATTATTAGATTTGTTATGGTGATCTGTGATCAGTGATCTTTGATATCACTATTGTAACTGTTCTGGGTTGCCATGAACCATGCCCTTAAAAGATAGTGGACTTAATCAATAAATATCATGTGTGTTTTCACAGCTACACTGACCAGCCAATCCCCCATCTCTCTCCCTCTGCTCAGACCTCCCTATTTCCTGAGAAACAACAATATTGAAATTAGGCCAATTAATAACCCTACAATGGCCTCTAAGTGCTCAAGTGAAAGAAAGAGTTGTATTTCTCTCACTTTATTTATTTATTTATTTATTTATTTATTTATTTATTTTAAAGATTTTATTTATTTATTTTAGAGAGCGAGAAAGAGAGAGAGAGCACAAGCAGGGGAAGGGGCAGATGGAGAGGGACAAGCAGACTCTGTGCTGAGCATGGAGCCTGATGCAAGGCTTGATCCCAGGACTCATGAGATCATGACCTGAGCTGAAACTAAGAGTCAGATGCTTGACCAACTGAGCCACCCAGGTGCCCCACATGTCTCTCACTTTAAATCAAAAGCTAGAAATGATTGAACTCACTGAGGAAGGTATGTTGAAAGCTGAGACAGCCTGAAAGCTAGGCCTCTAGCACCGAACAGTTAGCTAAGTTGCGAATGCAAAGCAAAAGTTCTTGAAGGAAATGAAGTGCTATTCCAGTGAACATACAAGTGATAAAAAGCAAAACAGTCTTATTGCTGTTAGGGAGAAAGTTTGAGTGGTCTAGATAAAAGCCAGCTGCAACATTCCCTTAAGCCAAAATCTTATCCAGAGCAAGGTCTTAACTCTCCTTAATTCTATAAAGGCTGAGAGAGGTGAGGAAGCTGCGGAAGAAAAGTTAGAAAAAGTTGGTTCATGAAGTTGAAGGAAAGAAGCCGTCTCCATAAGGTGAAGCAGCAAGTGCTGATGCAGAAGCTGCAGCAAGTTATCCAGAAGATCCAGCTAAGCTGAGTAATGAAGGTAACTACAATAAACAACAGATTTTTTAAAAAGATTTTATTTATTCGTTCATTGAAGAGAGAGAGAGCACAAGTAGGGGGAAGGGCAGAGGAAGAGGGAGAAGTAGACTCCTTGTTGAGCAGGGAGCCCCAGTGGGGGTTCCATCCCAGAACACAGGGATCGTGACCTAAGCTGAAGGCAGATGCTTAACCGCTTAACCAACTGAGCCACTCAGGTGTCCCTAAATGACAGATTTTTCAGTGACATCAAATAGTCTTCTATTGGAAGGAGATGCCATCAAGGACTATCATAGCTGAAAAGAAGTCAACACCTGGCTTCAAAGCTTCCGAAGACAGGCTGTCTCTCTTGTTAGGGGCTAATGCAACGGATGACTTTACATTGAAGCCGATGATCATTACCGTCCTGAAAATCCTAAGGCCCTTCAGAATTATGCTAAATCTACTCAGCCTGTCCTCTCTAAATGGAACAAGAAAGCCTGGGTTACAGCACATCCATTTACAGCATGGTTTACCGAATATTTTAAGCCCACTGTTGAGGCCTATTGCTCAGGAGAAAAAAAAAAAGATTACTTTCAAAATATTACTGCTCATTGGCAATATACCTGGTGACCAAAGAAAGAGCTCTGACGGAGATGTACAACAAGTTTGATGTTGTCATGTCTGCTAATACAATATCCATTCTGCAGCCCATGGATCAAGGAGTAATTTTAATGTTCAGGTATTATTTTTTAAGAAATACATTCCATAAGACTATAGCTGTCATAGACAGTGATTCTTCTGATGGATCTGGACAAAGGAAATTGAATACATTTCGGGAAGGATTTACCATTCTAGATGCCATTAAGAACATTTGTGATTCATGGGAAAAGGTCAAAATATCAGAATTAACAGGAAGTTGGAAGAAGTGGATTCCAAACCTCACAGATGACTTTGAGGGGTTCAAGACTTCAATAAAGGAAGTAACTGCACATGTGTTATAAATAGCAAGAGAACTAGAATTAGAACTGGAACCTGAAGATTTAACTGAATTGCTGCAATCTCATGGTAAAACTTGAATAAATGGGGAGTTGCTTCTTTTTTTATGTTTCTTTTAAAAAAAATTTTTTAAATTTAAATTCAATTAATTAACATAAATGTATTATTAGTTTTAGAGGTAGAGTTCAGTAATTCATCAGTCTTTATACAATACCCAGTACTCATTACATCATGTGCCCTCCTTAATGTCCATCACCCAGCTACCCCATCCCACCACACCCCTCTCTTCCAGCAACCCTCAGTTTATTTCCTATGACTAAGAGTCTCTTATGGTTGGGGCACTTGGGTGGCTCAGTCATTAAGTGTCTGCCTTCAGCTCAGGGCCTGATGCCACAGTCCTGGGATCGAGCCCCGCATGGGCTCTCTGCTCCACTGGGAAGCCTGCATCTTCCTCTCCCACTCCCCCTGCTTGTGTTCCCTCTCTCGCTGGCTGTCTCTCTCTCTCTCTCTGTCAAATAAATAAATAAAATCTTAAAAAAAAAAATAAAGAGTCTCTTATGGTTGAGGAGTTGCTTCTAATGGATGAGCAAAGAAAGTGGTTTCTTGGGATGGAATCTACCCCTGATAAAGATGCTATGAAGACTGTTGAAATGACAACAAAGGACTTAGAATATTACATAAACTTATTTGATAAAGCAGCAATTTAAAAGGATTGCCTCCAATTTTGAAAGAAGTTCTACTGTGGGTAAAATGGTATCAAACAGCATCTCCTGCTATAGAGAAATTTTTTGTAAAAGGATGAGTCAATCAATGTGGCAAACTTCATTGTTGTTTTATACTAATAAATTGCCACAGCTACCCCACCCTTCAGCAACTGCCACCTTGAGCAGTCAGCAGCCACAACACTGAGGCGAGACCCTAGTATAAAGGTTATGACTTGCTAAAAGCTCAGATGGTGATTAACATCTTAAGCAATAAAGTATTTTTAATTAAGGTATGTACATCTTTTTTTAAAACATATTGCTATTGCATGCTTAATATACTTACTGTATAGTGTAAACATAACTTTTATATGTACTGGGAAACCAAAAAATTCACATGACTTGCTTTATTGCAATATTTACTTTATTGCGATGGTCTGGAACAAAACCTGCAATATCTGCAAGGTATGCCTATATTCCAAAAGAAAAAATGAAGTTCAGTGAAGTAAACAGTCACCTATCTGGTAGCAGAAAAGTCAGGATTAAAGCCGACTAGTTTTTTCAGACACTTAGTGTAATGACATTTTAATGGCACTCAGATTTTTGTGCTCTGTCTCTCTATATACACTCTTTCAGGGTTATTCCAACTATTATACTTTTTATCTTCCTCAGCATTTGTCTGATAATTCTGATCCTGCCATCCATGGTTAATCGTCCCCCACTCAGTCTTAGGCACCTACTACAGTATCCTTCACTGATCCTGTTATTGCAGGGTAAGTTTATAACAAACTGTTAAGAGATTTGCCAGCATGTTTGCCCAAAAGTACAGGGCAGAAGCAAAGACAACAGGAACAGCAGTGAGAATGAATTCTCAAAAGGAGGGAGTTAAACAATGTTCGACCACAACACTAGGAGTGGAGAGAAGTTGGTGTAGTGGGGAGTGAAGGGTTATAAGAGCTTAGACGCTCGAGCTGAAAACCAGAAAAAATACAAGCTAAAATGTTCAAATTTGAGAAAAACACCCAATGAATTTTGCAGAAAGGGAGAAAACATACATATGATAAGATTTAATTTCCATTTACTGTACTCATATGTCTCTAAAGGAGCACCAGGAAGAAGAAGCAATTTGGCAAATGTATCTTTTGTGTTTAAACATCAACTTTGATTTGTGATAGATACTTGTCTTTCAAGTATTATATTTTCCATAACTAGAAAAGACTGGGAAAATACACTCTGTAAGCTGTTTATGAACTAAATTCTATTCTGACTTTTAAAATAGAGAAGAATTTCAATAAGAGTAAAGATCTGTGATAAAGGAAGAAAGAGATACTGTGCTTAGTTTATCTTCTTGAAGGACCAGAGCCTCCAAAAACATTATCAATTAGAACTTAGCATATTATAGACCAAATTTAAATGATCGTTAATAAAAAGGAATACACAACCTACAGTAAACAATGTGTACACGCGCATGCGCACACACACACACACACACACACACAGCACTAGGCTAATGACTACAGGACAGACTGGCTTTTCTGGAGCTTGCAAAGAGAAAAGTCCCTCTCACCTTTCACCTGTAGCCTCATCTCCCAAATGACAGAGCTGCTATTGATAATGATCCACTGTCTGGTGTCTAAAAGCTAAAATCCAATAATTACTGCTAGTGGTCTAAGAGTTCTGTTTAGTGAAGGGATGGCGGTAGATTGAGATCATCATCCAACAACTTATTATTCTTTAAACTGCTGGTCAACCTGTATGTCTTTGAAACTAAGCATCTAAAGCTTTTAACTGCAGAGAAACTCTTGGTATAAAAACTCAGCTACTGATATGTAAGCAGATTAGTTCACTTTTGTGTATGCAAAGAGAAGACCTATATCCTTCCTTTCAATCTCCGCTCTTCTCCCTTCACCCCAATTCCCAACAGCCATTAATACTATGAACTCCCCTCCTGCTGGGGACAACTATGGCCATAAAACTTGACTCATGAAAATATTAATGAACTTTCTGTTTTCCTTTCATGTTTTCCTTCCAGTTTCTTTCTGCCTTTAGAAGGGAAATCAAAGGATCTCCCAGTTCATCTCTCTTACCACCCTTGTAAAACACCTGTCACCTGGGAAAAAGTAGACTCATTCACAGATTTATCATCAGGAAATGAAAATATTTGCTGAATTGCCAAATATAAGCTATGCCTACACATTTAATAGTGAACTCCCCAGTCTTGGGGGCTACTTGGTTGAGGAACTGACATTTTAGGATCTCTACTCTCAGCAATTTGAAATCCTCCCTAAAGTCACCAATTTCACTGCTAACACATTCATGTTCTCTGTGTATTACTCTTGTATTGCAGTGAATTGCTCACAGGCTTTCAAAAAATTAGAAAAAACACTGCTTCTTCCTCTGGCTACTTTTTCATTTTTCTCCATTCCCTGACTCAGTTCTCATTCCTTATACCCATTACATCTCTTTGCATCTCCAGAAAACTTCTTCAAATTCTCTTTAAGCTGACAGCTGTTCCCATAATTTTCTGAAAAATACATTCTTAAAGTCACCAACCCTCTTTATTTAAACCCAGTGGCTCTTTCTCACTGTAATTTGCCTTGAGCCATATCAGGTAAAAAAGGAAGTTTCTCAGTGGGTGCCATGTTCTCCATGTGATAGAAATACCATCTCTTTGTCTCCATCTTCTCAATCTGTAGTGCCCATTTTATTGTTGGTTTCCAGACTGTCCTTAAAATTTTGCATATTATCATTCTTTTGCTCTGATACTGTCAATAGTGCCCCCTCCCAATTAATGCATTAGATCTAAACTCCCTTTGCTTGTCTTTTATGGTCCTCCATCAGTTTGTACCCAGAAGTTATTTGTTGAGAGCCAACTTAAGGAAGATTAACCCGGCAGTTTGTATCCTGCAGCTGTTCCCCGTGAAGAATGAGTATATAAGATATAAGAAGGGAAGTATTATTCCTTATTTGATTTCAGTTGTATTCATATTTAATCTCAAATTTCAGGTTATAACACATTATAACTTTCGCCCTTCTAAAAGAAAAAAAATTGTTTGAAGGGGGGAAAAAGGCTTGTGATAGCTGAGGGGTTCATAATCTCATTCTGATGAAATTATTTATTACAGTTTTCCCCAGTTGCCTTATTTTTAGGAATGCGTTGATGGCTATCAACGATCAGGTGCAAAGCTCTAAACTACTCATACATAAGTCTACTATTATCACATATAATGTAGGGAAATGGTTACCATTCTGAACTCAATTTATTTGTTAATACCTCATTAGTTTCATGTTAATATTTCGTTCTTGAAGCTTAACCCACAGAGAATTTCATTACCACTACTATTCAGGTGTCAAATCTCTTTCTAAAACAAAACAAAGGAAAATCTTTTATAAAAGTGGGTCTTTAGTTTTACAGACAAAAGAAACTGTGAAAAAGAAGATTAAATCTTCATCAGTTTAACTCACAAAGCAAATGCATAGGGAAATAGCATTATTCACCATTTAAATTGCCTAATTAGTCTTGGGAGTTTTTTTTTTTTTAGTCTGTCCAAGGTAAAGGAATTCTACATCCAGTTATAATAATGCTAAATTTCTAAATAGTAGATTTAAGTAAATCTTCCATTGAAAAAAATAAATCACTTCTGTGCTGAGGAAACTCTATTAAGATACCATCTGAAAGATCTATGGAGCCCTGAAGTGGAATACATACATTTTTAAAAGGATAAACATAGAAGAAAATGTCTGTCATGCTTTACAGCGAATATATCCACCCACATGTTCACGAGCTCCCTGATTTATTCTCAAGTAACAACCTTGACTCTTTAAACATTGTTTATGATGGTCAAATGAGAACATACAGAGTTTGAATACAAGCTATCTGCTAGTAGGCTTCCTTTTGAGAATAAAACATTCTTAAAGCACCATTTACTTTCACAAACAGCATATGCTCACCATGTGGCACCATTCCTGTTAACACCAAAGTAGCAATTTGAGCTTAACAGCTTATAATAATAATAGTATGTGATGTCAAGTCCTCAGAGTCTCAGATGTCAAAGGTGATCATGAACATAAATGCAAATTCCCAAAATCTGCTCTGCTGGGAAAAAAGAGTCTTGCCAAGGCCAAAGAATCCAGTAGAAATACAAATGCTTGGTCTCCAGCTTCTAATAAGCTCAGAAATTGTCTTTCCAATTTCACTGCATCACCTTCATCTGGTTCTAATGCATACGCATGTCTAGTGAATTAGTTCCCCTTGGGGGAAAATTTTGTTGTTTCAAGAGCTTGAGATTTTCAATGAAGTGCCAATGATCTGATACAAATTGTTGAAAGTTTTATATTACAACTGTTCCCTTTTATATGAGCCGACTGTTTACTTTTTGAGCACCTTCAAACCTTCTAGCATTTCAGAGTAATGTTTAAAATATGGTATTATTAAGAAACTTCAAGATTACAGCTGTGAAAACAGACCTATGTCATTATAATCAGTGAGAAAGTCCCTTAACTGGGATTTCAGAATATAAAAGGAGCCCATGCAGAGAACTGGCAGGGTAAAAACCAAAGAGAGAAAAGAGAAAAAGAAAGAGGGGAAAAATCCATCAAACAAAGAAAGGGGGTGTTTCCATTCTTGACAGCCCATTTGAAAAAATAAAAGTAATTCAGTATTTGAGTAGAAGACATTTTATGGGGGAGGGAGGTGTAGTTACTTACTGCAATGGCTTGAATAATCACTTTATATATTACATCTATTAAAGCACTTATTTTTTTCCACTTTAAATGGTTATTTAGCTATCTGCCTTCTCTACTGACTGTGAGCTCTTCAAGGACCAGAACCATGTCATATGTGTCCTACAAACTAGGACCTAGTATATTGCGATATTCAATATTTTTGGTTAAATAAGTGATTCAGACTAGAAATAATATAGAATACATACTTCTGCTCAGACTAAGATGCAGAGGTAGGATAATAATGGGTGAAGAAAAAATTATCCCATATTAGCGTTGTATTAATGGAAAGAAACATTCAATATACATTAATATGCTGTGGTAAGATGATCACAAAGAATAAGCAAATTATGTAACACTCACTTGGGGAGTCCTCATCTCTCAGAAATAGGCTGTAGTCCAACATGATGCATTTTTCCCTTGGGCACTGAACTCGCTGGGTTGCAGGAACAGAGAAGGCAGAAGGTAGTAGAGGATTCATGTCATTCAAGTTCATAGAGTGGTGCCCTGATAAGTGAAGATAATGAGACACTCAGAGGTCCTCCTGAAAGAGTACTTTAGAGAAACCCAAATTGGGTAAGAGGGAAGAAATTCCAAAAAGGGGCTCCGGTGGACTGATGGATTAAAGAAAGTGGTATGCTATCATAGCCATGTTCCAGGCACTGTCCCTCAAGTCTCTTTTCCTGTCCTCTCTTGTCAAACTTCCCAGTCCTCTTGATGTTTGTCAGAAACCTTTATTTCTTTCCTCAAAGTCTAAACAATGTCTATGCTCTTATTTTCTTCCTCCTCTCCATCCTAAAACAATGCCCTCCCTCTAGGGTGCCTGGGTGGCTCAGTTGGTTAAGCTTCTACCTTCTGCTGAGGTCATGATTTCAGGGTCCTGGTATCAACCCTTGTCAAGCTCCCTGCTCAGTGGAAGTCTGCTTGTCCCTCTCTACCTCTGTCTGCCCCTTCCCTGCTCGTGCTCTCTCTCTCAAATAAATAAATAAAATCTTTAAAAACAAAAAAACCAATGTCCACCCTTTAGTGTATTCCCAGTAAAATACTCATTTCCTGTCCTTTCTATTTAAAGCAAACTTCTTTATCTCCACTTCCACACCAGCCTTTTCCTTCCTACCCACTGGACTCTTGTTTCCAGCTCCGTTACTCTGTAAATACTGCTCTCACTAAGGTCACCAATGACCTCTTAATTGCCAAATCTATAAACACCTTCGTTTTCACTGTACTGAAGGTTTCTGTTGCATTTGATACCTTTGATCCCTCCTTTGATCATTATACAATAAAGCTGAGAATTAGTGATGAGAATTCATGTAAGTAAAATACTTAGCACAGCTTTTTGCACATAGTATGGGCTCTAAAAATGTTTGCTAATATTATCGTATTATTGTTTCTCTTCGTTGCCTTTGTGATTCCTCTTTCTCTGTCTCCTTTTGAAGGCAGGTGTCCCTCACTGGATGCCCTCATCATCCACACTGTATAATCTTACCGGTCTTCTGATTTCAACACCTATTGTGTTATGACTGTCACATCCAGATCTCCAGCCCAGTGTTCTACTAAAGTTTTATATGCACATATCTAGCTTCCTGATGCAGATTCCTATCTCAACTGGCAATGTGTCCTGTGGAGCACAGGTTGGGGGAGGGCGGTAAAATCACCCCCAGTTGAGAACTGGTGGTTAACTTCTATATGATCATTTGTGTCTTTCCTCAGGTGACTGTAAGCTTCCTGAAAGCCAGCACAATGTCTATTCATTCCTGTGTCCCTCAGACATAGCACAGAGCCCCACATATACTGAAGCCACATATCTAACTTCACAATTCTCAATGTAGAACATCTTACTTTAATGAGAAATCATATTTATACTCCTCTCCCAAACAGTCTCTGTACAAATTAGTATATTTAGTCCTGATTTCTTTTAAAAGGAGGCATCTGGAATATCTTAATAATGAGAAAAATACACGTTAAGTGGATGGTGACTAAAATTTTGAGATAAGAGCATACTGTTAAATTTAGAAATCAGATGAAACTTTTCTTCAGAAAAGGTTTGAATAATAATACATTCTATTAAAAGAATGATTTGCTGGATTTTTTAAAAATAACCCAAAGAAATAGGAACTTCTAAAAATTTCACAGCCAACCTAAATCTGAGACTTGAAAAAAATAATAAAGTACTGGGGTTTCTATGTCTGAAGCCATCACATCTATGGCTCCATGTCGATTTATAATGGTAAATGTGCCACAGAAACAAATTTGTCATGGGAATTTTCACAGCAATAAATATCACAGTCTGGTGGCAGGAGATGGAGTTATGGATCACACCCTCACAAGTCTTAGGCCTAGTTTGGGGAATGTGACACGTGTAATGCACATTAGCTGAGACTTTCAGATCTTTTCATGCTTCACAAACCAGACCAGATTGGCTGAATTGTGGAATATATTTGCTGCAACACAGTAAATTGTCCCCTTACACCACACCCCAGCTGATTGTGGGAGACAAATTAGCTGGAATCAGATCTTCAAAACAGTGTGATACACTGGGAATGAGGATCAATCTTAAAATTATTTTGATTCAAAAATTATGTTTTCCATTGCCTGAAGGCATGAAACTATTTAAATGGAATATGATTTACTGGTAATGTCATCAATTAAAAGGTAAAGTAATAGAACTTCCAGGTTCCACAAGTGGTATATTATTGGTCTTGAACTTAAAATCTTTATAATTGTACTCTTATCTAACACCTTTCTTATGCTTCTTTTCCTTGACTCACCCTCTCCCAACTCTCTCTCCCACCCCTACCCCCCCCCCAGCAAAAACAAAACAAAACTAAACTTGGTACCTTGCCTTTTTCATTTTACAAACTTTCTTTTCCTTCCTTTGCATTTTTAATTGAGCAAATATCTATATTCTAGACAACAGGTCATACACCTCAGGTGGGTACTAAAAGAGTCAATAATTACCTTACCTTTAAGGAATTAACAATCTATTATTAACAAACACAAGTACAAATGATCATAAAACCAGGTAGAATGTGAAAGTACAGGAAAATGAAGTGCCATAGAGGTGATATATTACAAGTAGAAATTGGGTTGGGATTTGTTCGGGAAAACAAGTCAACTATTTTTTAACATACATGAAATCATAAAACAGTGCATAACTCATGGTAAGCATTCAACAAACATTTATCTTCTTCTCTCCTATAGAGGTGTTATAGGCTGAATTGTGTTGCCCCTAAATCCATATGTTGAAATTTTAACCCCCAATACCTCAAACCTGTACTTATTGGTAAGGCCTTTGCAGAGGTAATTAAGGTAAAATCAGGTCATATGGGTGAGTCCTACTCCAATATGATTGATGTCCTTATAAGAAGAGATTAGGACACAGACACAAGAGGAAAAACCACATGAAGACACAGGGATAAGATAACCATCTGTGAGCCACGAAAAGAAGCCCTCAGCAGAAACCAACATTGCCAGCAGCTTGATCTTGGACTGCTAGCCTCCAGAACTGTGAGAAATTGAATTTCTGCTATGTAAGCCACCCAGTCTTTTTATTTTGTTACAGCAAACTAATATAAGTGTCAGTGAATATAGAGCTAAGAGGATCCCTTGGATCTCTATTTTTAAGGAGCTGAAGCTTGGGAATTTGATTTGTTAGCCAATAGGAAGTCAAACAAGGGTTGTGAACTGAAAATGTCCTGAAGACCCAAGTTTAGGTGAAAAGGTTTGGCTTTTATGTTTGGATTGTGATAGAAGGGAAGACAAATTTGAAAGATAAATTTGGGGGATATTGGGTCATTGGATCAGCCCAAGTACAAAATAACTGGGATCTGAACTGGCTCATTGATACAGAAAATGGGAATTGAAGTAAGGTGTATTTAACTTAACAACTGATTATATAGTGGAGAGCCAGGGAATAATAAAGCTCAGTGGTACCAAGTGTTTAGCATAGTAGAGATATTAATAACAAAGATAATAGTATAATTTTTATAAAGTTGAAAACATGACTTTTCTGTAAATATAGAATATGTTTAAGATTTTATTCAACATATTAATTAATGAAAAAAACAGTAACACACACATTCCTAACATGGGCAATCAAGAGTGCTGAAATTAATTTGCTAATAACTGTCAAATTGGTTAATATTATAAAAGGCAATAAAATTATTTGGGTCATCTTTTCCATAGCGCAATAATCAAATATGTGTCTCTGGGACAAAAATTCCTTTGTACTGCTGTGCAGAGGATCCTTTACATGACTACCAGTTCTTTACAACTTAACTTCTGTCTTCAGAGTTGTAAAATAACCTAGTCGACAGAAGGTCAATCAGAGGTACATACTCCTATAGAATTATTTAATTCCCAGAGAGTCCCCTTAGACAATGCCCAGCACTCCAGTGAGAGGAAAGTTACCCTGTAATCTCTTTTGCCCATTTCCAAGTCTTGCACTATTTTTTTTCTGACGATAAATACAGGAGGAGCGATTTTTCATTTTAGATATGCTAAATATGCAGTGCCAAAGAAACACTCTGGGGAGAAAGTCCAGCATGCAATCAGAAATGTGAGGCTACACATCCGTAAAGGACCAGGTTGGAATAACTTTGTCAGTTCTGCTTGATTTTTCCACATACCTCATCAGTGAGCTCATTGAATTGGGACACACCCACAGGCTGGAATTGGAGGCAACTGCTAAGGACTCCATCCCTTCCCTCCCCCATGCTTAATAACCTACTTTGCTGTGATCCCTTGTGTCTAACAAGCTTAAAAGTCATGGTTCTGTGTTCTCAACCCGGCTTCTCTTTTCACCCTTTGATCCCTGGTATTTATTTTTTTTCTTTCTGGTATCTGGACCTCAGCTTTTCTCTTCTGCTAGGCAGGACCCCTGAACCCAGATTTCAGGTGATGTGGAATTGCTTGCTCCATTCTAGACTTAACAAGAAAGAACCCAATTCTTGTCTCATCATTTGGCTGATGCTCTGGTGCCCAAAAAGAAAGACTGGAGAAGTAGATTTGAGTCACCTGCATGAAGATGACATTTTGCATATAAATGCCAAGATTTCCAATTTTTCCTCTAGCCTTTAACTTCTGTGGTTCACTAACAGAGTCTACTTCCCTTTACTATCTACATGCTGGGTATTTGCCATGTGATTTGTAAATAGCTCTGGTAACCTCTAAGTAAAACAAAGTGTTCATTCATTAACTCATTAATTCTTTCACTCACTCATTTGTTTGTCAAAAATTACTAAATTCTTCATATGTGCTAAGCACTGCACTAGGTGTCAGAAGATATATAGATAAATAAAATATATCCTTGCCCTCTAAAACTTAACCACCGAGGGCTATAAAGCAATATGAATTTTTGACCTTTTCAAGTACATTCCACATCTGCAACATGTCCACTTAGAAGCCCTGCACATAAAGGAGCCATCTGTCAAAACAGAGTAGGCTGTAACCCTGAATGTCTGGGAGTCTGAGCTGAACCCTAAGGAGCTCTCCTTATGGCACATCCAATTCTCACCCTCAGGGGTTTGATAACGCCATAATGGAACTCACTTCTTTCCAATCATAAATATCACACCCAGTGTTACCTCAAAGATCTTAATTTTCACCAAGACATAAAGTAGCGGATTAACTGATTTTTTTAAATTATGATTGTTTTCGTGATACACTTAATGTTATAGTCAAAGAAAAATGTCAAAACCTTCCATTTCTCAGAAATTTGGTTTAATTATCAGTCATCTAAAATTCTCAATCCAAATCTCTTATTTATTTAATAATTTTGAAGAATCTTTAACAAGAATACATTTATCCTAATTGTATAGAAGTTTATTTGATCAAAGATGTGTTAAAAAGTATCACCAAATGGGGCGCCTGGGTAGCGCAGTCGTTAAAGCGTCTGCCTTCGGCTCAGGGCGTGATCCCGGCGTTCCGGGATCGAGTCCCACATCAGGCTCCTCTGCTGGGAGCCTGTTTCTTCCTCTCTCACTCGCCTGCTGTGTTCCCTCTCTCTCTGGCTGTCTCTCTGTCACATAAATAAATAAAATCTTTAAAAAAAAAAAAAAAAAAGTATCACCAAACTAACCAGGAAATTAGTATGAGATGAGAAAAGCAGGGATGATTCTTCATATTTGATATCAGTTAATTAAAAGAATAAAATTTATTTTCAATGGAGATAATTGATGTGTTTCAATTAACATGAAGAATTGAAAGCCAGATCCCTTCATGGAGAGAGAAGATTCTGTGGCTGGTGAAGCTATATATAAGTAATTTAAATTTTGTAAACAATAAATCATAATCTAGTTCTCTAAATCTTCAAAAGGACTAGAGATAACCAGCAGCTCCTTCCTGGCAGACTTTTATTTCTTTCAGAAGTCCTTCCAATTCAAATGTTGTGATGACCAAATGAAACTCCAGAGAACCTGGCGGTAGGTATGTTTGAAGCATCTCTGCTTCATCTGAGGATGTGAGAGTAATGGAGAATAGGGTTCACTGGGGTGTTCCCCCACCATCCCACCACCCCTCCTCCCAAAAAGAAGCAGCTACAAATAGAGTACAAACAGGGAAATAAATACATAGATATCAATGTAGTTAGGTATCTCCCATATATAACAAGGATATATGGATAGTGTGTTGACTTTGGTTGTTGTACATTTTGGGATAGGCCAACAAATGATTTTAGAAAAAAATTTTCTTTCAACTCAGCATGGTAAGAAAATGACAATAACATAATAATATCACCACTGAAACAAACAGACAAAAACCTTGTTCTGTAACCGTATCTGATGAAGAATACTTTGAGAATAAGCTCTAAAGAGGAAAAAAACCCAAAGGGCCATATTTATTTTGGAGAATGCCCTTCTGCCTCTTTTGCTCTAGGTATATTTTAATCCATACACAATTACTTATTATTATGGGTGTAACAACACAAAACCCCACATTTTCAGAATTTTATTTTTAAATTACATCCGAGTTATGAAGATGCATGTATGTCATTCTATCCTTTAGGACACACAAAGAACTAGTAGGTAGCTTTGAAACATATATGCATATAGTAGGGGGGTCCATTTTCAAAATTTACCAAGGTCATTAATGAACCAAATGTAAATGGTCTCCCATTTGTCAAATGCCCTGGGGAAATCAGGAGATAATTGAAATGATAGATGAAGAGATGAAACTCTGGGCTAATGGGCTGTATATCAATGAATCAATGTCACATTTATGAAAGGTTTTGGAAAATGATTCCTATTCTTTGCTTATTTCTGAAGTTTTAAACCTCAGGAAGGTAAGATGTAGGAGGAGGACCAAAAAGTGAATTAAAAAGAGACCCTATTGATCAAATCAGAAACATTTCTGCTATAATTTTTCTCATGGGAGTTTGCATATTCCTCCACTAGGTTCAGCAGAACTTATCACACTCTCTACTTTTGCATTTGTGTTGCCTTCCTTTTTTCTTTCTGTGAAATCATCAGTTCATAAATGATCTCACCTAGGGATCAATTCTACTTCTTTCCCTTGACAAACTTATAGGAACTTTATGTAAGGAGGAAAAAAAGATAAGTATGTTGAATAAAGATTTAAAAGTACAAGATATTTTCAATTTAGTTAAAAACAAAGGCAATTTTATTAACAAAAAAAAAGTCATTAAAATGAGTTTCGGGGGATGTGCTCAGTGGGAAGTCTGCTTGAGGATTCTCCCTCTCCCTCTGCCCCTCCTCCTGCATGCACATTCTCTCTCTCTCTCAAATAAATAAATAAATCTTTAAAAAATGAACTTTGGGTGACTTAAAGTTAAACTTCTCAAAGAGAAAACTTATTTTCTAGAGCAAGTTATTTAAGGTTAAGTCAGACATAAGTCTGCGGAAAACAAATGGTACTCAAAGCCAGATATTCTCTGCTCCCTAAAGTGACAAAAAGTCAGCAATCCCAATACTGGATGAGGGGAGACATGCGAAAATACAAATGTAAAGTCCAACCATTAATGAGTTTAAGGAATGACAAAAGTGTCTTCCCAGGGCAAGTGGGGTTTTTGTTTATCGAGCAAGTTCATATTTTGATGGCTTTGATAATTTAAAAGCTGCTTGTGTTGAGTCATGTTTCCTCCAAGTCAGGCCCAGATACTGGGGCTCACTGTGGCTGTCAGAGTTGCTCAGTGAGTCAGACAAGCACTGATGGTGGCTGTGGGCACAGGTGATCAACCTCAGAGGAGGGGTTCATGGGAGGAGACCTCTAGTTCCAGCACAGGGTCAGTACCTTGACAGCTGTTTCTATCAGAAGCCACACAGGAAATAATCTTGCTGATAGTTTCACCAGGCCAATGATAATTGCCCCTCTTAGGGCCTGAGCTGGGAAACATGACCAACCAAGGTCAGCCAAAAGAATAGAACTCTTGAACTCAAAGGGAAGGGATGGCAGGAAATGCCTGGAAGAAATCTCTTTGAATTAAAAATGTTTGAATTCTAAATTCTTTCAGAATCTGAAATCCTGGACACAAACTCCCCAAATAAATGCCTTGAAAGAACTTTAGTTGCTGATATGCACACTGGTTGTTAAAATATTGCTGTATGTATTTCCATACTGGTTGGAAAGTAGTCTCCGTCCTAAGGTCCCTGAGTGTCGTCACCCACTAGGTTGCTCCCTCAGCCTCCCCTGGAAGTCGTGGACTTCTCCCAGTCCGGATAATAAATTATTAAAGCCTAGCAGCAGGGAGCCTTGAGGACCCTGGCAGCTCTGGTATCTGCTTTGAATTTGTGGATTTCCTGTGCCATACAAGGTACAAAATAACTTTAAATATCACTTTGCATATATCGAACACTTAAAATGAAGTAGTATGAATGTTTTTGGTTTTCTTCTCCCATCTTCACCATAAGCACCTTTCCTTCCATACCAGTCTCCCATACACTTCACACAAAAGTAAGCTTCCCCATCCCCCACCACCATCACCTGTACCTACAATGTTAACAAAAGAGAATATTAATACCACTATCTGGTACTGAATTCAAAGCTTCAATTATTGTCCCCCATTCCAGTGGCCCTCTCTGAGACTGGCGCAGCATGAAATAAAGGAAAAATGAGATGTGACTATAAAGTGATGAAACTGATTTTCACATGTGGCCTGTGGGATTTCCTTGATTACTTTTTAGTCATGCCTCGTATTAGTCAGTAGGTAAAGCTAGCCTTCTGAGCAGGAAGATTTCTTACATGGCCCAAATAAAATATGCATTCTCTTCCTCACACTCGCTAGGGTTCTTTACATAGGAAAATGTAGTGCTTATAGAGAACTCCAGAGCCTAATTAGGCTTTTTTTTGCACCATTAATTTGCTCTCTTAAAATACTTTGCTCTAAGAGTAGGACACAGAATTTTATCTGACATAATAGAGTACTATCAATGTCCCTAATGGTCAGCCAACCAGTTAATGACCAAAATAGCAAAACCATACTCAGTACACAGTTTTTATGAGGAAAGAATTTTCAAAGATGCCAAATGAATTAACTGAGTGGCTTGGTGTTGTCACCGTTAATCTCACATAACTCCTCAGATATAAGAACAAGGCAAAAGTGGCAAAAAAAGAATTTTGCATAGATAACTCAAGATAGACATTTACCCCGGGATTTTCTTTATTGGGATGAACCTCTTCCTTGACTTCTGCAGAATTTAGAAATTAATGGCATGATGTTTGAGGTATGTTTCAGAGGATGTTTCCTGAAATTTTATCACTGAACTTTGTTAATGGCACAGCCAAAGAAAAACAAGACAGTAGCATTTGATGCCAGAGTTTTGTTTTCCTACCTGAACAAAAACCTAGTATCCTAACAAAGTGAAATATGCTGTGTTTACGTTGTTAAGACAACCTCCTCAAAATGATTTCAGCTCATACCAATCGTCTATTTATAGTAAAAAAAAAAAAGGGAGAGAGAGAGAGAAAATCAAAGAAAAATCAGTGCAGATAGCTGCTCAATGCTAGTGTTGATGTACGCATGTAATATATCCATATAGAGATAGTCAGGTAATCTTCATTAATGTCATGTCAAATGTCTTGCAAATATTTTTCCCTCTGCTTTATGGGCAAAGAAAATAATATGATTGTATAACACTATATGCACATCATTTTACGAATGTGAGATTACATTGTACATTCTCTTTCACAAAACACTTAGTTCTATTAACTTAATAATATTCCATGAACATTTTCCAGGTTATCACCATTCCATAATGCTTTAAGAACTGTATCATGCTTTATATAAAGAGCTTCCTATTAATGGAGTTTAGTTTATTTCTATGCTTCAACATTACCTGTAATACTCTCAACATTCTTCTAGCTAAATATTGGTGCATATTCATGCTTACAATATCACTCCTTCATGTTGCTGAAAACAGACACAATTGAGGCTAACCTGTCATTTGTATGCTGGTCTACAAGTTCTGTCTTCAAAAGAAATAATGCAAGTATACTCTGCACTTGATACTCTAATAAGGTTTTCAGTGTTCTGTCCGCAGAGAGCTATTTCAAAGGGCCTGGCATGTATACCCTGCATTAGAAATGAGTATCACAGTATTTTGCATTTTTTAAAAAGTGTCTTGACTTTCAAAATTTAAATTTAAAGCAATACTTTAGACCAGACATAGTTGTATTCTCTGTAAAATTTGAATCATAGATAAAGCATAACAAATCACAAGGGAATGGTAAATTATTCAATAATTTGTTTTTGAATAAATGATAGCAATGTTGGGGAAAACCCATTTAGAGCCTCACCTCACACCATTTACCAAAACGATCCAAGTGGATTAGAGTTAAATATTTTTTAAAACAAGCTAGTGAAAAGCTGGAATTGGATATTCATTAAATCTCTGGAGAGGGGGAGTTTTTACAATCAGAAGTTAGAAAACTCATGAAGACAACAATCAATTTATTTATGCTCACAAAATTTTTTAAACTTTTGCATGTTATAAAAACATCAGTCAAATGAAAGAAGAAAGCGTAATATTTAAAAATCCATCAAAATAACAGATCACCATCCTCACTAAAGAGAACACAATGATTAAGAAAAAATCACTAAATAGATAAAGAGATTCTAAAGAGGCAATTCACAAAAGTGGGCAATTCCAAATTTTAACAAACATTTTAGAAACACCATCCTCACTAGACACCAAACAAAGCAAATTAATACAATAACGATATAGAATATTTTAACTTATAAAAGATGGTAGTTTAAAATATAAGATAAGGTACAGTGGAATCATGTTTGCTTTTCCAGATATTGCTGGTAGAAGTGCATACAGCTATCTAAACTTTTGGAAAGGAATATGTCAGTATGACCCAACCACTTTAAGAAATACACAATAATAATATAAATAATAATATTGTATAAATTTGAGTACATTTATGTTCAATGAGGTTTCCAAAACTATGAAGCTACATACATACAAGTATATAAATATAAAATCAAATTAAGTGCAAACAATATCTATTCCCATAATTGGCAAGCATAGTGTACCTGGCATGTAGAATTCAGGCAATAAATATTTGTTAGAAGAGTGACATACAGACATATTTTAGCAATGCATAGGACCAAAAAAAAAAAAAAGAGAGAGAGAGAGAGAGAGAGGCTAGAAGGAAATACACCAAAATGCCAAAGAATTTGTATTAGTATGGTGGTATTATGGGTGATTATTTTTCACATCCCTAATGTCCTTATGCTACTTTTTATTTTAAATGAAATTGATTTTTAAAAGCAAAATTATCATTCAATAAACATATATTTTAGTCTTTGTCCTAGCACAGTTTAAACACTTTCAAGTTGTTCTATTTAACCCTGTGGTTTGTTCTAATCCTAAGAATACTGCTTATAGAAGTATAGGAAAGGCTGCTCTACAACATATTTCTTCTACTTCTTCAGTCAATAAATCTCGTATCTTATTTGAGAGGTAGGGAAAAACAAAAAAGTATTTCTAGAAAGAATTCTTGTGGGAGGGAATGTTTGTGAGATGGCTAGTATTTCTAAATTTCTATAATAGTCTTATATTAGTTTTACTTAAATGCAATTACCTGGAATACTGAAGCATGTAGGCTTACGAACAGCCACATCAAAGCCCAGAGATACAAATGGATCAATGTTCTGGGATCAATAGCAGATTTGCCAGAGTTTAGAGTTTGTGCAGTATATTTGGCAGAAATCCAGATTGAATATGACAAGCACATGCAAAGCCATTGCAAATGCACTCATTCCCACATGAGGAAGGGAAATGTATGAGCTCAAATGTATCCATGTGATGTGCCCTCACCTTCTCTCTGAGGCTGGTTTCGTGTTGCTGCTTGGAAGTCTCTCTTCCATTCCCAGCCCTTTCCTCACACTGCCTTTAGAACATAATTGATTTCTATTTTTATTCCCTTGGTACTCTTCTCTCTGCCATGTAACAGCTGGTTAATCTGAACTGATGTGCCAATAAGTCTCCCCTTTCACATAGCAAGCACATTTTAACAAAGGCCTTCTGGGGATAATGACTAACTTAAGAAGGACAAAGGGATTTTTATGTGTCAGCTCCAATGAAATGAATGTGGCTTCCTAACCATTGTGGTAAGACAAGATCTGATACCATTTTTGGTCTCAGAAGTAAAAATTACCCCGAATAGTAAGTTTGCCATTGTCATTAGACAGGTCAATGATGGCACATGTATAGTGCTTGCCATTTCAGACTTCCCCTAAAAGCAGGGCAACTATTTCAGACAATTGGAAGGGAAGTAATTTGCCACACACAACACTTTACACCATGCATATGACTAACAGTGGGCTAGTAACACACAACAGCCACCAAACAGGTATGAATTGCATATGTGCTTGTAGAATATGAGAAAAACAAGCAAATCCCAGATATTCAAAATCCTTCACAATGGGCCAGTGGTCCCTAAACATCCACCTCTGGACTGGTGATGATCGGTGATCAAGTTTTTGTGCCTGTTTGCACGAGATTTTTTTTTTTAAAGGGAAAAAATATGATTTTTTTCCCATAAAGTTTAGCTCTTCCTCAGCTTAAAAAATTTTAACTCCAAGATTGTGTCATTCCTTTTTTTGGACACTAAAAATGGTCTTCTGTCTGAAATGACAGTAATCATAGGTGGATTTTTCCCTCTAACACCACCACTATGTTAATTTCCTCATTAAAAAGTAAAACAAGTGGAGATTCACAAAATCTAAAAGTCTTGGAAGCTCTTTTCTACTTAGTAAAGGATTTTAGATGGTCTGAGTTTGCTTCTTTACATAATGTTTCATTTTCAACTACGTACACACAGAAAACAAATATTTCTGCCATCACCTTATTAGGAAAAAAAATAAAGTTTTCCTTCTTTTGAGAACTCAGCAACCAACATTAAGCTCATTATTTATTACAATCTACTGTAACAATAAAGAACTTCTCATTTATATTTTAAATGAACCCAGGGACCCCATGACTTGAATACTTCTGTAAAGATTGGTTTAACATTTCTTTATCCTACGGTTTTGATTTACCAACTACCAGTGCTCCTTGTTTGAGCATGTAGCTCTTCCTTTGTTCTGGCTGCCTCCTCACCTAGCAACAGTTCTAGTAAGAACTGGGCAACATCCTTGAGGGGTGAGAGCAAAAGTTTATAACTTTGAGAGTTTAACCTCTGAGACATCTAATTTGGCTTGGAAAAAAATGTTTGTGATGATTTTGTGGTTTAAGTAGTGTTCTAGAGAGGTGTGTGGCAGTTACTGGAGACAAGGACACTCGACTCCCATCCCTAACCCCTGCCTTGTTTTTTTTCTTCTGTAGAGACCAGAAGCTTTTGTGCAGCGGGTGGTGGCCATGTGACTGAGTGGCAGCTAATACAGGCACTGACCATTTTACTTTGTGAGTCATCTTTTAGACCGGAATGTAGATGAGATGCCTAGAGGTGCAAAAGCCATCCTAAAACCACAAATGAAAAATATGAAACGAGAGTGAACATTCTGCAGATGCAGAAGTGGGAAAGTTAAGAACCTGGGTACTTGGAGGCATTCTTGAACCACTACCAGTCCTGTAGGCCTTCTGCTAGATCACTTGTAATAGGAGACAAATCACTAATGAATCATTTAAGCTTCTCTTAGTTATTTGCACTCGAGCATATTCTATACTATAGCTGAGTGTCATTCACCTGATTTCTCTAGAGGTAAATATGATTAAATTTGTTTGACCCTTAAAACGTTCCCCAAGGAGATTTCAGAATTATAAAGTACACTCAAGGTCACTGAAAAATTGCTGAAGAGAGTTTTATATGAGCAGAGTAAAAAAGTATATCCAAAGTACATTACTAAGTCACCTCAGTTTTACTTGAAAAAAGAGTAGTGTCTATGTAAGCAAACATTCCCAAGACCACAAGCCAAGAGAGCTTTGTTTTACTACCGAATGATTCAAACCTGTTCTTCTGTTTCAAAACTCAAACTAATAGACAATTTTCTGATGTCAAATTGAATGTGCACATATTTTGAAAATTTTGTTTCCGGTGCATCTTTAAATGACAAGCCATACACTATGGGGGAAAAGTTGTCAAAAACTATCAGAAACTCAGAAGCACTTGTTCAGCAGTCAGCATGTGAGGAGTTTCAGCAAGTTGCAGAAAGCTTCACAATGGATTTAATAACTAACATTTTGGTGCAAATTGAAATCAAATGTGTTCCGTCTACAGGATGTTTATCATTGATTTTCCCTCCTTTCATTTCAATAATAATGATGTTAAATATTCTGTGTGAAATACCTTTAGACACTAAAGAGCTCATTTGGGGGATTAAAAAATAAAAGCTCATGTAAATTAAATAACACAGAAATGTTTGCATCAACTTCTCTTCATTTTGCATTTTATTATCTGATCACTCATGCAGAGCACAAAAAGGAGATGGTGAGGTCCATGTATTTAGTCTGCACAAATGTTTGAAACTTTATACTAAAACCTCCCCATTTATCAGTGAAGGCCTGAGCAGAAGTATCCTTGGCTTCTTGGAGGAATTCTCTAACACCTCACAGGTAGGCTGCCTGCACTGGGTGAAAAGGACAGGCCTTGTTTATCACTGGAAAAATTAACAAACCTTGCTCATTCAGAAGTAAAAGTTTGAATACAAAAAGAGGGTAATTGCCTCAGTTTTTCTCCTATTGAGCAAAAATATCTTTGAAGTACTATTATAAATACAAGCTAACCACATTGTTTTAAAGAATTAAAAAATAGAAGAAAATCATGCATAAACCAACAAGCTCAAAAAAAAACCCCGTATTATTAGCATTTTTTGCATTTTCCTTGAGAAAATTTTCCTTCGCTTCTTTTGTAGTTATAAAATTATTCTGTATATATAATTTTGCATCTCTCTTGTGATGGATTTCTTTTAAGAATTTTCATACTGTTACAGTCTTTATAATCATCATTTTAATGACTATATTATAATTCCATTTAATATAGTACAATTTTCTTATCTTTATGCATTTAAGCTGTTTCCAGTACTCTTTTTTTTTAAGATTTTATTTATTTATTTGACACAGAGACAGCCAGTGAAAGAGACAGCCAGTGAGAGAGAGACAAGCAGGGGGAGTGGGAGAGGAAGAAGCAGGCTCCCAGCAGAGAAGCCTGATGTGGGGCTGGATCCCAGAACGCCGGAATCATGCCCTGAGCTGAAGGCAGACACTTAATGACTGAGCCATCCAGGTGCCCCTGTTTCTAGTATTTTAATGTGTTATTGAAAAATGCTATGCTAAAAAGAAGTCATATATCATGTTCTCTATTTTAGATTCTTTCTTTAGGATATATTTTCCAAAGTGGAACTACTGGTTCAAAGGTATGAACACTTTAAGGGCTTTTTATATGTAATGTCAGTGAATTTTTAAAATGGTTGTCACAATTACACTCTATCAGAAATATGTAGAAAATACTAAGAATTTAGGCTAGCAGAGGGAATATGACATTTTGTACCTAAGCAAGCAAAAACTACTCAAATGCCTATTTCTACAATAGCATTTCCTTTCTATAAAGTATTCCTAGAAATACTTCTCTCCATTGTTGCTTTCTGAAAAAGTTTTTGGTGGTCAAATATTAGGAAAGGATAGTCTCATTAATCTGTCTCTTATAGATTCCATTTACATAGTAGTGTATCCAAAGTTTTGTGATATCCGGCCAAAACACGACTGTTAATTTTGTTTAACCACATTTCTCAAGCATACGTCCCACTGAGTGCTCCCACCTTTTTATAGCACCTGCTCTCATTTGACTTATAAACATGCTCTAACAAACTTGCATTAAGAAAAAAAGGAGGCACGCATCCTATGCAGTTGTTTAAAAGACACACAAAATCCTCCTAAAATCTGAATCTATTCTAGAAAATCCCTGCTACAAAATGATGGCAGCAGTAGCCTAAAGCAGCTTTAAAAATGCCTAGATTTTAGCAGATCTGGATTAGCCCAAACCTTGTCTGTGTGACCCCAAGATTTCAGGTTTCTCCAGATATTTGGGGAGGGCTAGAAAGGAAAAAAAAAATTATCTTTAACCAGTTGACTATATGCTCACAAAAAGAAATCTATTTTCCTCTTCCTTCTTTTTCCCTCTGGTCTGTTTAAACTACTCATGATTTATCTGATTCTTCTTTTGCAATGAAGCTGCTGCTGTGTCACAAATAGGAACATAATATAGGAAAAAGAGAAGTCCTAGGGTAACAGCAACTTTTGGTAGAATATTCCACATGAGTCACTTGGCACATGGTGAGATCATAGTGAACGGTACCACCTGTTATTAATAGTAGTGTCTATACTTGTTCCTGGCTAATAAAAGGTTTATACAATTTTTCTAAAAGATAAATTGGCAGTTTATTAGAATTTTCTTTCCATTTGATATTGCCCCATTAACAACAGATAAGTACCATTTTCAGGTAGTAATTTTCAATCACTTGTTAACAACACTAACTGACACAGATAATAATAGTTTGAGAAATGAATAAACTACAAGGAACAAAGATAAACAGATCACGTCCTAGGCCATTAAGAGCGGAAAACAGAAAATATCAACAGGAACAGAACTGGAGCAACAAGATTGAGGAAAAAACAGAATAAAATAGAATTCAAACTGAATAAATTAAATAAATATCATCCATGAGTTTGATAACTTGTTCTATGTGAGAACCTGAGTCTCTGATACATGAAATAGCATTCAAATATAAAATGAAGATTTATTGGACTATCAGAGAGACAGAATCAAAAAAGATTGTTTTGAAATGTAAACCTGAAAAGTTTCATTAAAGTTTTAAACTTTATCGCTGTCCCTCTCTAATAAATGATCTAATTGGTAAAGGAATATAGAACACAGTTAAAGTAGTTTTAGCAGCAATATTAGTTATCTGTTTAAAATGTGTACTCAAAAGCCAAAAAGATCTACGTTGCTACCATTTATAAACTTTTAGGCTTTGAGAAAAATGTTTATTTTCTCTAGTGTGGGGGAGAAAAAAATTATTTTACCTTCAAGACTCTTCTAGCTGAAGAAAGAATTAAATCGACATGAAAGGGATTAACGGGAGAAAATACAATTTAATTTTTTATGTACAGGGAATCCACATGGACATGGTAATTCCAAAAATAGTTAGGCCAAATGAGGTGTATATGTCATTCTGAACTAAGAAGAATGGTGTAGGGATCCACGACTTCAAAGGGAAGGAATGCAATTTATAGGAAGATGAAAAAGAGTAAATATTTGGTAAGCAGATGTTTGCTGGGCCATTCAGAAACAATGGGACATAGCACAGAGTGGACTTTGATCAAATAGGCCTTGCTGGGTTCTTATCTATCTACCTTACCTAGTTCATATTATAATGTAGATATCTATGGTGATAGCTCTCCTCCTGGAACAGGTCCTCTATCTAAATTCTTTAAGGCAGGTGGGTGTCTGGAGGGTGTTTGTCAAAGCTTCTTCCTAAATCTTTGGGGCTTTGATTGTTTTCAGATTGGCATAATCTGTATGCCAAAGTAACCCATTTTGGGGAGGCCTGCCCTTGGCCCCTACACTAGTTTCTTTGAATATAAAATATTACCAAGTGTGGGAGGACTAAGGTGAGATAATGCATGTGAAGTATTTAACACAGTGCCTGGCACATAGTAAATACTCAACAAATATTAACTATTATTAAAGCATTATGAATTTTATTTGGAAACACAAATGACAAAATACAAGAGAAATTTTGGGTTGAGACCCAGACTAAAGTAATAGCTATGGAAAAGAGCTATTAAACTTAATTTTGGGCTGAAGTCTAGAGAGATTGAGTGTCTTTCTGAACTGGTAGAAACCAAGAATTTCAATTCCTAATTGGAAGTCTCTTGACGTGAATCAGCAGTCCTATACCGCTGGGAGTCGTAACTGCGTTAGACTTGCCTTCTAATTTCATCAATGTTATCACTGAGTCATACTTAAAATGGCAAAACTGGATTGCCAAGACATAAAAAGATCTTTAGTGAAATCAGTCCTATAAGAATAAAGGGATATTTTTCAATTTTCTCACACCAGACTTAAATTGAGAAGGAGCTACAATGCAGTATCAAAGGAAAAGTTGGTATAATGAGCTAATAGGGGAAGCACCAGAGAAATGGCAATGTCTTGTTGAGAAAGCTACTTAAGAGTTTTCTTTTTTGTTAGGGAAACTGTTCAGAGTACAAAAGCTGAAGCAGATTTCAGTCTGTATTAGATATTTTTCCTCATGGGTATTTACCCCCTTGTTTGAAAATTAAAGGGAAGGAATCAAGGCCAGATTTTAAAAGTTCTGAATCATTAAATGTAACTTCCAAAATAATATAATGTCAGATTTCCTTTCCTTCATATGAATCTTGGGATAAAAAAGATAAAACAACCTGTTTCAAGGATCACCAGTTCCTGGGGTGAGGGAGCAATGAAAAACTGATTCTACCCCAAACCAACAAAGTTCTGGGATTAGCACTATAAAAAGTATGTGTCCTATTTCCTGAGATGCCAAGCAGATGTTACATTTCTGCTGTTAATTTGATAACCTGGCATCCCAACTTACTGTCTGTTCCACCTTACAAAACCTGGACTGAAAGAGCAAGCAGTGATACAGGAGGGGCCATGGGCATCATAATCAACTGCCTTCCTCCCTAGTACTCAGATAAGTGAGAGGAGATATGGGGCCAGGAGTACAAGAATGGGGAGCCAATGATTGGAACCTTCTCAATCTTATCCCTTTTGCCCATAAATCTAATAAATATATTTTTTAAAAAACCTGCTGTTCAAGCATATTTAACATTGTTAAACCACATGTGTGGGCTGGGAAAATTGTAATAGACTGTAATCTTTGAAATTACCCACATAAGTCATTCTGCATCACTTGTTCTTAATGGGAATTCCCAAGATGCCGTTAAAAATGAATTCCACATATGATACTCATAGGTGAAAAGTGATAAATCAGATATGCAGTACCTAAACAGGGATGTTCTTACTGAGCAATAGCAGGGGGGAATATAACATTAAGACAATCTCTAAAGTAAGACTACACTTAGTAGCCTTGGCCTCAAATTAATGGATCTGTATATCTGTAACAAGTTGATAGGAGACTTTCCTATTGCTGGGAATTGGTGACTAGCCCCAAAACTGAGTCCAAATAGATATTTAGTATCCTGTGCTCTAAGAAGAACTGCCAACAACTGGGACTTCTTAAGAGATTGTCACATTAGCTTTGCTGCCCAAAGGCTCCCAATCTTGATAAACAGAAGGCTGAGGGTAGGACGAGTAGCTTGCATTTCTACCACTTTATATAACAATGACGTGATTGCTGAAAGACAGAAAAATAGTTTCTTGGCTGTCTGGACAGTGCCTTCCCAACACTGTAGCCTGCTTGTTGAGGAGACCCCAGCTATGGGGTTTCCTAGTTAACAGGAAATAGGGGAAGTGTGAAACAGTACCAACGATGTCAAGCAGGAGCCAGACTCTATCAGGGAACTATGCTTTGGGGAAATCCCACAGCAACCTCTCCTCTCTCCCTCTCCCAAGACCACATATATGTGCCCCATGAGAAAGCCAGGCAAGGGGTTCTTGTATACAGTTCCTGCATTTCCTGCTACTACCTACAATGTCAATCCCCTCTATGTGACAGCAGCCCCAAGTCTGGCTTTCTTATGGGAATCCTTGCCTTCTCCCCAAGAATCCAAATGTTTGTCTTTATACTAGGAGAGTTAGAACCTAAAAGAAGACTGAAAGAGACCTTGCTTTTTTCTTTAAAGCAATTCCCTGAAATCTAGGGTTAAACCTAAATAGAGAGAAGAGAGTGATGCAATTAGAATTTTTAAAAAATATTGGATTGAGTTTTCAATAACTGAACATGACTGGAAAATATGGAATTTGACATTTATTGAGTGTTTACTGTGTACTAGGATCTGTGATTTAGATAGAGTAGTTCAATGGTTCCTCACAATTCCTTTGACACTCCATTTCATAGATGTGAAAATTGACTCATTAAAAGTTAAGTAACTGTCCCAAAGTCACACAACTAGCAAATTCTAGAGTCAGGCAGTTCAGGTCCTCACTATTAATCACCATAGTCTTCAACCTCTCCAAATTAAGAGACTCTAAAGGGTGACACAAAAGTGTGCTTGAAGAAGAAGACTGGGAGAACAAAACCATTTCATATTACTCTTTACTGAGTTCAGCTGCTCAATAAACTGGTGATATATTCATATGAGAGGCTTAATAAATACTTAATAAAATTTGTTCATTATGAAAGGACTAGGGACCACCCGTCATATTATTTTCAGATATTCTTGTATTTCTAGATATAAAACATTATCACTAGCCTTATCCTTTGTATTGTATTAATTGAAAACAATATAAAGAAAAGATAAACACAGACATATTTCCTATTTAACTTAAAGTTCTGTAATTTTCAGAAAGGTATTTAGCTAGTTCATCTAATTTTCTAATGGAAAGCCTGTGTTTATCGCTAATTAAGATATGAATGCTTGAGTTGGGAAGAAATGGTCCAGTTTCTTTGTAAGAATGGAAAGAAATTTGGTTAAAAGGTACATATTTCCAGCATCTCCTACATTTAAAATCAGTTACAATCATTGCATCTCCAGCTATTTGATAATAATGGGTGAGGTTTCCCAAAAAGTCTCTTCAAGACTGATTTGTAGAATTTCGCCCAAACCCCAACAACTCAATAAAAACAGTCCTCAGGAAGAATATTCTCATCCATCTCACTGATTATTACAGATAATCTATAGCATTTAGCTAAAATGAGTGAAGTTTTAATTGCTTGCTCTTTTCTTTAATGACTATCTCTGAGTCTCTGTGGGCTATATTCAGTCTCCTATTGCAGATGCTTTTTCTCATAGTCATAATCTAAAAATAAATAGATATAAAACTTAAGGCTTCTCTGTGTCATGTTATTTGTTTCCCCTCCTTGTTAACTGGGGAGCTTGTACTTCCTTTTGCCTTGTTCTTGTATCAAATGTGTTATGAAAGGCTTTTTCCTTCTCCTTGGTGACCTGCTCTAATTGGAACTCATTTTGTGTCCTGGCCTCTTTGACCGCCCCACAGGCTTCTGCTGTTCCCTAACTCTCGTCCTTCCTGATCTGCCTTTGTTCTATTCAGCAGATAATTGCTTTTTGCATTTCAGATCTTAAAAACAGACTATACTTTACAGATGGCAGCCTCCTATGGTTTTCTTATCTTTCTTTTCATCTGCACGGTTATCTCTATGCCTTGCCTTTAATATGGTCGTATTTTTACTTTTAAAGAAATTCCCAGAACTCTTTCGAACCACTTTTCCTCTGAGTGTCCACAGGATATTACCCTCAAATATGCTAAGCTCAAACGTGTGTCTGTTTTATCCTTCTCTGAATCTGCTCCTCTGTTTCTTCTCCTTCCTTAGTGTTCTGTCATTTCCTCACTACAATTGACTGAAAAGGTAACTCAGAACTATAATTACTCTACTTGCCATGTATTGAATTACTGGTATGCTTGTAGCCTCTTTCACTGAAAACCATTACTGTAACTTCAAGCACATATTATTCCTATTGTGATGAGTATAAGAAAATAAAACTAGAGCTATATAATCCAGAACACTCTTTCCCAATGACTGCATTTTCTAAATCTGGTTATTTTTGTCCATAAAGTTCCTTTTATAAGAAGAGTCTCTTTTTTTAACTCCAGTTCAGCTAATCATTTTATTTTTATTTACATATTTATAAGGAGCTTTTGGCTCACACAGCACTTTCAGAACAGTAAAGAGAACCAAAATCAAAACATGGTCTTTGCCCCAAAAGCTTACAACCTATTTTCACATTTCCAGTATTTTCCAGAACTGTCCTAAATGAGTCCTTTAGGAGAAAGTTTGAATATACAATAGTAATTGCAATATCTGCAGAACCCAGACAACCCAGAAATAAATTTATTTTATCCCAGACACAGCTATCAGGGTTGTGAATATGTAAATAGGTCCTAGCTTTTCACACCTGAATGAATGGATTATATCCTGCAGAAACCTGCTTGGTTTGAGAGATTTAATTAAGACAGAAATGCAAGAGTTTTCTTGGGACAAACAGGATTACAGCATTTCATAGATAATATGAAAAATTTTATAAACATGTCACAGTCATGAAACTTAACATTAGTTGGTTGGATTTTCTTTCTGTACTTCTGGATGAATTTGAATACAGCAATGAGCAAAAATCATGATAGTGATGAAATTCTTTCGCAGAGGGGAATGGTAGTGTGCAAAACAGAACTCTTCCAACAAACAAGCAATTGGAAAACTAAGATTACATACCCAGTGTTTATTACCAGAACTTCAGTGAAGCCACTCAGAGCTAAAAATATCTTCAAAGATGGGACACCT
This sequence comes from Ursus maritimus, assembly GCF_017311325.1. Lineage (NCBI taxonomy): Eukaryota > Metazoa > Chordata > Mammalia > Carnivora > Ursidae > Ursus > Ursus maritimus. The sequence goes on from NW_024426552.1 coordinate 92,896,851, forward strand.
GGGTGGCTCAGTAGGCTGAGTGCCTGACTCTTGGTTTCAGTTCAGGTCATGATCTCAGGGTGGTGAGATCAATCCCCCATATCGGACTCTGCACTCAGCACAGAGTCTGCTTGAGACTTTCTCTCCCTCTGCCCCCCCCCAAATAAATAAGTGAATCTTTAAAAAAAAAATATCTTCAAAGATGATCGCCTATACACATATGCATTAAGACTAAGAGAAATAAGAATTATAATCTTCTTGAGGGCAATGAACATTTCCTATGTGTTTTGGTCACTGCTGGTACCTCATTCTCTTGCCTTCTATGTGGTTTCACCATGAGTTAGATCCTGCACCACTTGCCAGGCCTAGGTACTTCCAGATCTCCCTGTTATTCCCTAGCATAAAACTCTTGCTGCCCTTGGGTACTGTAATTACATCTCTGTCTTTACCACAAAACCATGAATTCTTTGATGGTGTCTTTGATCCCTATATCCCCAGAGCTTTGCCCAAAGCCTGACACAAAATAGGTTTTTCAATAAATGCTGGTTGATTGAATAAATGAATTAAGGAATGGATAGATAGATGGAATTAATTGAACTGAACTAATCATAAATGGTAATTTTATGTTCTAAGCTTAATCACTGTTCACTCTAACTCTCTCAGGAAATCTATTCATGTTCCTCATTTCTTTTCTCCCGAAATACACAGGCATCAATTGAATGATTTTAAAGGGTGCCGCTCTGATTAGGAATCCTACTTTTGCTCCCAAAATAGAAATTTAAAAAGTCCTTCTGTGTCTATATCACCAAATATTTCATTGCACAGTGCGAGTCATTGCTATGCCACTTACTCAAGATTAAAAATAAATGGGCAATTTTGCTATTTGGTCCTATAGTAATTATTCAGATAGACTTAATATCTTTATATATATAAACATTATATATATATGTATATATATATATATACATATATATGCTGCCTTTCTTCTTTTACAAGAGAATCATCTTGCAAAATACTCTGGATTAACCTAAAGTATTTCAGAGATTAAAAGGAAAATTATTTAATTCCATTTTGCATTTAGACAATGTTATTTCTGTTTGTAAGATATTAATGGCATTTTTCTATGTCCTCATGCCAGGTATTGTGTGAGACGCGTGAGGTAGACAAAGACAAGAACAAAGGAAGGGTTAATCTCTAACCTCATAGATCTCACAAGTCTGCTGATTCTGGATGGCTAGATGATGTTCTTAGATTTCCTAGTCAGGGGCACAAACTCTCCATTCCTTCCTTTCTGTGCTTCGCTGCTCACGGGTGTTCAGCGTACAGTTTCAGGAACCCTACACTACAAGCCACCATCTCTAGCTTACTGCCTTCTGCCACACATCAAGTCTTACATAAAAGGGAAAATTAAGCTCTCATTCAACAAATAATTATTGAGTAACTGTTAAGGTAAAATGCAGAGTGCTAGAGGCACAACACAGTTTTTCATCAGTCGTTTAATATCTTCCTGTCAAGCTACAGGATAGGAAGCTGAGCGGGGGGAATCAGGAAATAGGAGCTTGTCAAGAAGAACACAATTGAAGTCAGAAACCAGAATCAACTATTAAAAACAATTAAGTCAGAATTTTTTATGTTACAAGGAAAATCATTCATGCTTTGCCTTCCCTTAAAAGAATAATCACAATGAAAATATAAATCTATGGTAAGACAGAGATAGATGGTGAAAGAAAGACATGCTTTTCATTTTTTCCCCTTGAAGCATACATCTGAATTTAATTGTGCAAAGTCAGTGGTGTCAAGAAAGTAGCAAGTGAGTTTTGTTTGCAAAATTCCAATTTGCAAATGGAAACAATTACAGTAACACAAAGGCATTTATTAGCTAATCTTCTAGATAACTGAATCATAGTTTAATTTAAAAAATGTGTACCTATTTTCTCACCAAGCAAAACATAACTGTCTTTTTCTTAAATATAGGGCACACTGTCCTTTTGGTCATTAAAGAAGTAAACTACTGTCTGGGAACAAGAATTTCCTGTCCTCTCAAGGTCCTTATAGCTGGACTAAGAATCAAATTAACAGACAGATTAACAAGTGAAAATCAAATTTAATTTTGTATGTACAGGGAATCCACACAGACATGGATATTCCAAAGACAGTCAGGCAATAAGGTATATATGCCATCCTGAACTGTAGAGAAGGGGTTGGGGGTCTTTGAAAGGAAGGAATGCACTTCACAGAGCAATAAGAAGAGGAGATGTTTAGTAATTAGATGTTTGCCCTGTCATACAGATGGGTCACTCAGATAAAATGTATCTCTGGCAATGATCATTATTTTGGGAAATTTAGATTCTTCTGTATAGTTAATGGAGGGACAAAAAGTTTCTCTTGATCCTGCAGTGTCTCGATTGCCTTCAGCTTAAGAGAATCTTCATGCCCTCAACTCCTTCAGTTCAGATGTGTTCCTGGCGTTTTGAAAAAGGCAATTCACCAAAAATCTTAAAGAAATAAAGCAGTGACCTGTAGTAAAGTATCATATTTGAACACAAGACCCAGTTGCCATAACAGCAAAATTTATCTTGCTTTAAATCATAGATTATCAGGGATTTATTCTCGTCTAATGACATAAAACATGATCCATAACTCTCCTTGGTCCTTCTGTGGGAAATTCAGCAGAAATGAAACCAGTCACTGATTTCCTTTTATTCAACTTCTGAAACTTCGAGAAAAGGTCAAATTTGGGGAGGGTCTACATTAACTTTAAACATAGTGTTTATAAAGTGTGAAAAAATAAAAAGAGCTTCATTTGAAACTTTCAAACTGGAAGATGAGTGGGCTCACAGAGTTAGTGATGGTATAGCAGCTTTCACTGTGAAGTTCCCGGCATGAATTCTGCCTAAATCAGCAGTTATCAGAATTGCTACCAACCAGAAGAAAAAATAATCTCTCACATTGCTAAATTATTGGTACAATGAACAGTCGCAGTGGCAATGAGAGTCAACATGGGCCCAAAGAATTAATCTTTCAGAATTTTTTCCCTTCTACAACATTTATTGATGGTAGAATAATAATAATAATAATATCAGGATGCTGCCCATCAGTAATGATTAGTTAAATCAAATATTTCTATTTCCAACTCAAATTCAGTCACTTAAGTGCAGTCATTTATCTAATTCTCATGTTGCAACTGGAAGAGATGTTGTTCTACGGTCAATTAAATAAGACACTTGAGATACGCAGCTATCCTAACGTGTGAAAAGTAGTCAGGACAATAAACACAAATAAATGACATTAAAAAAAAAAAAAACTCCATGGAAGTTTGAGGTGAGAAAAGTACTTCGGCTAAGGAGTTCAAATAAATTAAATAAAAACATGAAATCTGAGTTGGACCTTCAAAGACTTACAGAATGGCACTATTTTGGATGGAAAGAATGAAGGATAAGGGAGTATTATAGACAAGGGTTACTATATAGCGTCTACATGTTTAGGGGCAGAACAAAAATGGTAAGTGTTTACATTTCCCCAGTCTCCTACTACTTCATTGTCTTTACCCCTCATCAGCTTCTTCCCCCTCCCACCCCAACATCTAAGAAGGATTGCCCAACTGGAGGATATTGAGTTAACTTAATAGACCAAAAAAAAAAAAAAAAGGAAGAAAATGAAAAGTAAAATCCAGGAATACTAGGAGTAGAGAAGCACTTATTCTTAGAGGCCTTGAAAAGGGAGCAGTGCCCTATGGAGGCAGTGGGTAAGAGGCATTTGTTTCTGCAACAGTCACATAAGGTTTTATTCTCTTTTAGAGTATGATTTTGAGGCTCTAAGAAGTAAGAAACCTTGTTAAGTTTGAGGGGGAACAAAATATACCACTCAAAAATTTAGCACTTTGGCAGAAGCATCATTTTTAGCTAAAAGAAATTGAAAAACAGCAGACTCAAAAAAAGCTCTCTTCTCTATTCTCCCCACCTCACCACCATTTAACTATACCACAGATGATTCTAGACTCTTATCAGCCCAGAAATGGCACTAAGGGGTATCTATAACAAACGTTACTAGACAACCTTTATCTTCCATTAGTTTCCTCAAAAATTTACCTTCCCACAGTTTGCCTCCCATAAAACCCCTTTGCTTTATCTTGTCACTTTTCCACAAATTTATCATTCTTTGTTAAAATGGTATATAAGCCTCAGGTTCTAGCCGCTTCTTTGGATCTTCATTATTTTTCTATGAAAGCCTCCATATGCATACATAATAAACCATTTCCCCTGTTAAACCATTTCTTTTGTCACTTTAATTTGCATTGCCCCAGGTACCGAACATAACAGGGCAGAAGAAAAAGTATTTTTTCCTTCCCTACAAGGTCAAACAGAAGGCAAACACCAGGATGCAAGAGAGGTTGAACTGATTCCAAACCTGTGATCCTCTCTGCACTAAATGTCTTCTTTCCTTTGCACAAGCAGGAAGATATGTGGTGTGTGCTGCGGCTAGAGCATGAGGTAAAAAGTAAGCAGAAATATGACTAAAAGGGGTCAATAGCAGAGGGTCAGTATATTTGAGCTGGAACAGAAGAAGAAAGTGTTCCTGGGTATAATGGAAGTAACTATTCTTTTCCCAGCATCCTTAGAAAGGAAGAGAATTAGATCCCCAAAACATAGCATCAGGAAATGGTAGACAAAGTGGTGATTTTAGTTACATAATGGAAAACCAAAGGAAGATTCCTGGAATTATAATGGCTATAAACCTTTCAGATTTATGCTTTCAAGTTGTGAATAAATACTCTCTGGTATGTCATCCTGGGCTCCACTGTTGCTGGTTCTCAGATACAGACTCTACCTCCACATGCCCTGGCACCACTCTGCTGCCTGAAGAGGTCCCAGGACAACTGATCTGGGGCCTGTTTTTTCAGTTATAATATGGGAGAATAGCATCTGCGTAGTGTTGAACCAGAACGTATGATAGACACATTAATGCCTAAATGAAGCCTTCTCTTTTCTCTAATGTAATCAGAAGAATCAAGGAAGGAGGTGGAGGTGGAAGAAGGCAGTGGAAAAAAAGAAAACTCAAGAGACCCATTACTGCAACTGTCTGAAGCACTTTTTAAAAGGTATAATTATGTCTTGAATATTTTTTTTAATATTTATGGGAACTTTAAAACTTATCTCTTAGCAATCAGGAGAGTAGCCTTTTCAGTGAAACTGCCTCATTTTCATCTCAACAATTATTGTCTCTCTAAGAGTGAGAAGGGGAGAAGAAAACATTTGGGCATGTTTTGGTTGTGTTTATTTCTTCTATCTTTACCTGTCATCTTCAAGCTCACCTCTTGTAATTTAATGACTTAACTTTGCTTATGGCAAAGGCTCAATGTACCTTTTATTTAAGCTGAAAATCTGGTGCTTAAAAAGAGACCTAAGCAAAGCATTTAACAGACTATTCCTGAGAGAGCTTGGAATTAAATTGTTAAATGTTCTACTATAATGAAATTTTGTATAATCAGCAGGGAAGTAGCTGTTGGCCATTTATCAGTTTTTCTAGCTGCATTTTTTTTTATGCATGGAAAGCATAATTAGAAACCTCCACAGGTGGAAAATCTTATATAATAATAGTACATTTTATCAGAATGGTGCTCTTTACCTCACAAATTTTAGAGCATTTTATAGCAATGACCTATTAGCAATAATAACTGTCACAAAATTTAAATATTTTAATATAGAATTGTATGTAGAAGAAAGGAAGCAGTTACAAAATTCTCTAGACTCAGGTAGGGAATGTTGTACCTATGATCTCAGCTACTTATATATGTACAAATGGGTTAACATTTAGATTTCATGTGTTGGAAGGCATTAGGAAACCAAAACACTATGGACAAACAATCACAAACAGCCAACCAGGCTTTAAGATATAGCCAAATAATTTCCTTTCTTTCTCTATATGTCTTTCCACACTTTCTCCATAAGTCTTTCTCCTGGCTCATCTAGTAGAGTGTTCCTAACCATTTTTGGTTTGGCACTGCCCTATTAGAATGATTTTTTGCTCAAATAAAATATTAAAGTTTTTAATATACCTTAGTTTATCTGTTCACAGGCTCTTCCTTTTCCTCTTCCGCCTTCCATTCCCCAACCCCTCCTGCTCCTTGTTACCTTTGTGTTCATAAGAAGAGAAAGAAACTTGCCTCTGTCTGGTGGTGTTTGCGGGTGTCCTTATTTGTACATTAGAGTGATATTTACGCTGAGTCATGACCTACTAATAGTATATGAAAATAATTTGGTGAGCCATATCAGCACTTTAAAAATGAAAGAGAACACAATAGAAAATATCAGAATACAGCCTATTAAGAAGAATTAAACAAATTTGGGAGAAATGAATAAGAAAGTTGGGCACTATTGTCTTTTGACATCACATAGGTAGATTTTTTTAATAGACTCAACCAATCATTATTTAGGGGAATAAACTCTGACTCCACTATTTATGGAGGGTCCTGGTTTTAGCGAAAGTACATGCAAACTTATAAATTTTCTTATAGTAGATATGTAAATATCTCTGTCCATTAGAAAATAAAGCCTTACAGGTTGTGACTGGTCTATACCACCTTAACCAGTTTTATATCTAACTTAGCAATTTTAATATCTCCATTAAATTCCCTATGGATACCCAGATCCTCAATGATCTTTTAACGAATCTTAACATCTCACTGATTCCCTCAATAATTAATAAGCTGAATGAAATCCCTGACATGTGTTCATTTTATTTTTGTATGAAAATCATGTTTTTAACTTTAAAAGAGATTACACTTTGACAATCCCATGTCACAAGGGTATTTCTTATAAAACTTTGGTTTTAATAATAGTATATAAATGAATATGTCACATTGTAAATTATATTTCTTATTATAGATCTTGCTCAAAAGGGTGTGAAGCCTCCGAATTAGAAAATTTATCCCATGACCTCTTGATATTTCCTCTATTTCTCCAATTCAAGTGATCCTACTTTATTGCTTCTCCTTGTTTTTAAGCGTAAGCTTCAAATAACAAATATTTTGTCATGTTTCCCTAAGAATTACCTTCAAGAAACCCAAATCCTAGGAGTAATTTTTAAAGTAACTGAAGTGTCAGATGACTGATAGCAAATCTCTTCCTGGGAAGACAGTCCCCTGGGGTGTGAATTGGTGGTTAGGCCTGCAGCAGCAGACTGTCAATTGCTGAAAAGAAGTGCTGCTTCATGGCCGGCCGATTTGCAGGGAGAGACTTGGAAAATGTCAGAAAAAGGGTAAAAGCACAGAGATTACAAACCCAAAGTAAATACGGTGGTGGCATGAGGCATTTATTGACTTAGCACAAAATATCATGTGGCATTTTATAATAACAGCAAGATAACTACATGGGAATTCAATTCATAAATAACTGAAATCCCAGTAATAAAGACAGTGAAATCAGGGAACAACTGGGCTATATTAAAGCCACAGTGAGAGGCCTGGCTCAGAATTTTCTCATTCAGACTTGGGTTCCATCTGCCTGTTGGCATCATTTTAACGTTGGCTTCTACATAAAGCCTTCCTTGTGGCTTCTCCACTGGGAACAGTTTCTCTTCTCATCCCCCAAAACAAGGGGGGATGCAAAAGGATGGTGAAATTTTTATTGGAAACTGTGTGTTTTTTTTTTCAATAATAATTTATTTTGGGAATCTGAAGTGATAGAAATTACATTTTTCTCCTAAGGGAGCAAAAAAATAATAATAACAAAATGAATTGCAACTGGTAATATGGTGGATGCTTTAGAATTCACTCTGGTCTGTGTCATAAAATAGCATTGTTTTGTGTGCAGGCATTTAACATTTCAATTGAAATTTGTTGTTGCTATTGTTCAGGAAGTCCTTATTCACATTTCTTTTTTCATACAGCAGCACCAAATGCCTGTACCTGCACCAGGGCAGATTCCCAACCTGAAAATCTGGCAGTGGATAACCCGGACAGATATTATTTGCAAAATTCTTCAGTGACATGATTCATTCATGTTATCAGATAGCAACATATGGCCACAATTATTGAGAAAGAAAGCATGATATATTACATAAAATAACCATTCTGACGAACTATGCATTATTTTCAGTGTACTGTAGTAGAGATGATATTCAACTGTATCTGTGCTCTAGCCTTTGCTTTGCCAACTAGACTTATGACCTTTCATTGATCAAGTTAACCTCCTCACTTCAATCTCCCTAATCCACAAATGAGACAGTAGTACAAATTCCATAATGAGACAAACAATAATGTAAGATAAATGAAATGATATAACTGAATGTGTTTTACAGATTATAATATGCTGAAAATATGAAACATTTTAACACATTGTATCTTTTAAAACATATGCCTATTCAATATGTTTTAATTAATTTGTTTGTGATTTACAATATTAGGCTTCAAGATTATAAGTGATGTCCATCAAAAAGTTATTGGCTCCACAATATAAAATTTAAGCAGAATTCCTGACCTCTCATGATTCGTTAAAAATTGAACTACTATTTAAGTGTTAAAAGTCTCAAGGACAGATATAATAAAATGCGCACCTAATCAAGTAAAAAAACCCCAAAAACCTATATATGATTCCCCCAAGTCAAACATTCTTAGAGTAGAAAACTGCTAAACCCCATGGCAAAATGGGGTCTCTGATGGAAACAGAGTTTCTGCAATTTTTGCAGGTCAAAAAACATGAAATTATATGAGATGGCTGAAGAACATTTTAGTGCACAGACTTTAACATAATATCTTTCATTACATAAAAAAATCCTGAGAAATTACACATTATATCCAATTTATTACCTAATGGCTTGGAGAAGAGACATGGGCAGTTAGCATTCTGACGAGCCACTCCTTAACTATGGAAACAACCAATATAATGGGATTAATGCTCTCAGGTGGCAAGCAATGGCTTGGAAATTTATAACCTACAGAAACAACCAATTTTCTACTTCTCTGAAGACAGAGCTCCCATTAGGTCAACAAAGCATGACTTCTACAGATGCCCCACAACCACACTGTAATCAGATGGCATCGTCACGTACTGATTTATGTATAGAAGAATGCTTTAATATAGAAACAAGTATATTCCAGGGTGTCTAAAAAATATGGAATTTGGTAAAGTAGCTCAGTTCCTGCTCTCTGGGTTTGTCATAGATTTATTGTAGTTTCTAGAACAGTGAATAATCTCACTCTATCAAGCTTTAAAATGAGAAATACTGCTTTGTGATTGCATTTCAAAAGCCAAGAAAATATATACATTAATACCTCTCCAGATGATTGTTTGATCTAGACTGGTTTGAAGTGCCAATAAGAAAAGAGCATTTATAACAAAGTCTTTAAGAAATTAACATTGTAAATATTCCTTTAAAAATGTTTGTGGTGCTTAAAAAAACAATTTGACCTCCTTGGCTGTGGTCCTTTGAAAAAAAAAATCAAATAGGTTTTATTTGTTTCTTAAAGCAGAACAGACAGACTCTCCGGAAAAAAAAAAAAAAAGAAGAAAAAGTGTTTTTCATTCTTGTTGTTTGTACAGATAATTGCCAAAACCACGTTTCCTTAAAGGTATTTCATTATAATTAATAATATTTACATGACTGTGGATAAAGCTTATAACATGCAACTTTATGATGTGGGTACTACAGATATACATATCAAAAGTAAAAATCCTGAAAGGTGAAACAAACTTCCTTATGATCAGTTAGCTTATAAATACTAGAAGCAACATTCCAGTTTAAATTTCATACAAAAATAAATGAGTTTTCTTTTAGAAAAGACTTCTGCATATATTAACCTGAATTACTGAAGATGCACTATGCTTCACTTGAATAATATTTCAGGGATATATAATGGTGCATAAACTTGCTAATTTTAAAGAGTATTTTACCCTACCTCAGAGGCAGAATATGCATGTTTCCCTGGCAAACATATCTGAAAACAGCACACACCAAGCCTGATTATTAACACCAGTGAAGCAGAGAGTTCCTACAATTATACAAGAAAGTGTTAGTGGCCAGATGCGCCTAAAAGAAAACCTTAATTCAATGACAATCAGTTTCTTCCAACTTCTTCATCTCTGAAGGTATGAGAAAGGTCTTTCTTGGTTCGTTGTTCCCCTTCTACAATAACCAGAAAATATATCAATTATTTTTGGCGGACAGGCTGTCACTACCCCTGGTAAGTAAATACACTTTCAGAAGGTTTCCTCTGAAAGGAAGTAAAATATATGTCACTTTCTTAATCAGCTGTCAGGCATCTTTTATTCTAATATGTGTTCAGAGAGAAAGATAGAATTGCCATTTTAGAAAAGTGATGGAAACTTTGGGTGTTTTCTGAAAAAATTATTCAAGAAAAGATGGTCTTCTAATGTGGTGACTGGGGCAAAGTATTTTTCCTTTCCCAAAGAAGAGTGAAGGGAAATGAAAAAAAATTTAAAAGGAGTGTCTAATTTTACTCTAAGTTGTTGATAAAAAATGGTAAGTGGTAAATCATTAAGCATCTATGATTCAGTGAATAAATTAGGGAGGACCAAGAGGTCTTAATAAAGGGCTCTCATATAATTAGTAACTGCATGGATAATCATTCTAAATTTATGGTTTGGGGTCTGAACAAAGTTTCATTCAGAAAAGGTGGGCCTGAGCCAAACTGTTGAAGGCCTTTTATGCCCTGCTAACTTGAAGAATAAACAGGCAGATAAAAGCAAACAATCCACTTCATGTCTCCTAAATTTTGCTCTATATTTACATGTTTAAGAATGAAACATGAACATGTTTCTAAAAGAATACAGAAACCTAGAGACCACCCAAGGAAACAGAATAAACATAGAAACTCACTGAATTGTTTCTTTTGATCAAGCTTATTAGCAGAGAGCAAAATGAAAGCTGACAAGAAAAATATTAACAAATAGTGCTTCATATACCTACCACATTTGGCACTTCATTACATATTTAACAGGAAAACCCAGCATTTTTGGCCCATTCTGGTCAATTTAACACACAACACAAAAACTAAACACAAAGATAAGAAGAAAAACAGTATGAAGTTTATGAGCAATTTTGCCACTATCTGGTTCCATTCACACTTGGTTTGCCTACAAAACAAAACTCAAAGTTTATTATCATCCTGGTTTCTTTCCACTCTTGCTGTAACTTAAACTGTTTTAATAGGAGAGTGAATTTTTATACTGATCAGTGACGTGCTTATGCTTCTGAAACTGCAGAATGTTGGTTCTCTCTCTGATATGAATCCTTTCATGGCATTAAAGTGGCTGATAGCGTCTCAGGAAAGTGGGTTAAGGACAAATGCAATTATTTTAGTTTGACATATTTATTTCTAAAGCTAGAAATATATTTTTTTCCCTAGCTATGTCAGTTTGGTTTTCCTAGATTTACCCAGTTTAATCATTGATTCTATTCTATTCTTGACAGTCACAGCTGTCAAAAATACTCTTAAAATTGTCAATCTTTGGTCAAGATGAAAATCTCAAGATTAATGAAAAAAGCTAAACTATATTTTTAAATGAAAGGAGGAAATCACAAATAGTCTGTGGTTATGTTGTTAAAATATTTAAAGGACATTCTATTCTTAGTGGAATCCAACAAGAAACAGACAATACCAAGATACCTGACAACAAGGCAAAAAAACTTTTTTTTAGAAAAACAGGCTCTTTCTATGCTCCAAGGAGCGAATACCACACGTATACACTCTTACATATAAACCCCCTAATGCATTAACGTCTTAACAGAGATTAAAAGGAAAATTAAAGTACTTTGATGAATACAACTTGCAGTAATATTAATGAGAATGCTTTCAAAAAATAAAGGCTTCGTCTTTATGGACATTTTACCTAGTTTGGCTTTTTAACTTACAATAGAAATCAAATAAGGATTAGAGGGAAAGGGACTGACAAGCCTCTTGCAGATTTAAAAGGCTATCTATATCGCTATTTTTGGGAAACCTATGATAATAGTTAATTATTCAGCTTAGCATACTGGTCCACAGCGTAGCTTGCAACTGGGACATAAATAATCAGCGGTTTATAATTTCAAGTTTCCAATTATGCTAGGATGCTGACATTTCTGGAGACTTCCAATTTCATGGTTTTCTGTGAAGACGGCAATGACCCCACTGGCTGAACACAAAACATAACAAGCACTAAGAGAAAGTAACACCACAATAGATTCTGCCACAAAACTTGCACATTCGAAGTGAACAAATACCTTTTTATTTTAATCAGCACGTTTGGTGAGAAAGCTGGTTTTGAGTTTCATTTGCATTTTCTAAGCTTACACCAAGTAGCACTAATGGCCAATTGATGATTCTGTGTAATGGAGACTGCCTATAATTATTTTTTAATCAGTAAATAACATTTAACAGCATTTTCTAACCTGATAAAAGATCTTCAGTTGGTTGAGGAAGTCTTCACAGGCAAGCTCACTGAAAGAGAGCACTTAGCAACAGCAAATCAAATGCAGCCCTTCAATGAAGTTGTTAGACACACAGCATCAGCAACTGCTGCTGTATCGAGGGCTTGTTAAAAATCAATTCATTCTAGTGATCAAAGCTGAAAAATCGTTCCACAGCCTGCTTCATATCAATAGACAATCTGTGCAGTACATCACACACACAAATAAGGTCTAGGAACAGGGGGGAGCATCAGAAATCTGGCAAAGGATGAGCTTAAATAGAGCTCAGTGTCAAATAGAAAGGTTGAGGTTTTTAGCATAATAAAAATAATCAATGGCGTTTCTCTTCTAGGTTCAATATGCAAAAAAAAAAAAAAGTGGTGTCTGGTTTTTCAGAATGGGAACACAAGACAGACCTTGATATGGGTTTTGTTTTTTTTTAATTCTTATCAAGGAGCACTTTACTTCCAATCTCTGGGTATCTTAATATAAGTGACTGTGTGTACTTACATGTGGATATGTACTCATATATACATATAATATCGATAAATTAAGTACTGACATTAAGGAACATATCGTAGCTGATATGTTTTCATTCTTTTTTTTTTTTTAAATCAAAGTTCAGTATTTTGGAGCTGCCTAGACATAGCCACAGAATAAACAGACAAATTATTTTCCACAATGCATTAAGGGCAAGTATGTCAGGTGTCCAAGTCTGTTATCTTAATGCTATAAGGTAAAAATAAGTTTCTTCTACATTTATGTGGAGAAGATCCCCTAGTTATTACTGTAAAAGCCTCAGCTAAAATTAAATCACACCATAGCTATTCCAATAAGAATTGAGCAATCAGTCATAATTACAGCCAAAATAAATGAATTGGAAAATAGCTGATTTAAAGAGGTCATACATAGTCTGAGTTTTAATTTGAAATTAATAACAGCATGAGTTGTGGCTCCTAATAATTCCTTATTAAAAATGAATAAAGGCAGTGCCTGAAAGTAAATGTTTCCTATTTCATGGCTTCATTCTCCTGATTATGGGAAGGAGTTTGAAGAAGGTGGGAGACATGGTTATGGCCCTTGGTGGCCCCTTTCCTGTTACAGGATAAGGGAAATTGTGTGAGCAGATAATGGAATAGTAAGAGGCAGAGAAATCCCAATTTAGTAACATTGGTATGTTTATTCAGTTACCTCTTCCTCCCAGGAGATCCCATCTACATGTAGGCATATTCTACAGCATTTCAAAGCTTGGGTATAAGTAGTTATGGCATTTAGGAATGCTTCAGGAGAATCTACCCTTTGGAGAACCCACGTTCCCCTCCAAACCAAGAGAAACCTGTGCCCTCCACCCTTGCAAGACACTATCTTTGTATTAAAATGCACCTCTTCATACAGCACTGTCCGTTCCTTGAGCCGTTATACTTGGCTCATAATGATGCATCATTGCCTTTTATTTATTGTATTTTCCAAAACAGGAATGAATCCCAATCATAATTAACTCTCCCTTCTAAAGCTCCACATCTCATATGCCTTATGATTAGATACTCAAAACATGATTCTTGGAATCATGTGCCACATATTAATCTTAGATTGGATGTATCATAGAAACGACTCTCTAATGAATATTTTTCAAACCCCTGATTAGTTTATGTACATATTATAGAAGCCACTCTTTGATGAACATTTTTCAAACCCCTGATTAGTTTAAAAATAATTAGCATCTACTCTATAAAATATTAACCAAAATATGTGTTATAAGATTTCTCTTTCAGTTTGGGCAATGAGTTACTTCTAAATTATAATACCTCCTCTTTAACACTTACTGTGTTGTATTTCTATTCTATTTGTTTAAGCCTCTAACTCTACCTCAATGCCATGAACAAATGGAAGACAGAAGCTGTGCCTATTGGTCTTCACAGCATGGGCAGTCAGGGTTAGAGTTTACATAAAATAGGCTGTCAGTAATTATCTGTTGAGTTAACGAATAACTTTACCATCTCACCCAGATGTTCACAGTGAAAAAAAAAGTCTATAGTTCTTTTGTGGTTCATCTTAATTTCCCCCTCTCCTCTTGATACTTTCTAGCCATCTATGGACAGCCCCCTCTCCCCCCATGCCCACCACCCACCACCCACCAAGGCACATTTCCTTTGGAACATTCCAGTTACATTATTTGCCTTTTACCCCAATTTATCAATAATCTCCACTCTCCATTTACTTTTCCCAAGGGGTACACTAACATAGTGTACCCCTACATGTATTCATCTCCTCTCTGTTCAGAAATGACACTGAAATCATTGGAAATGTATAATAATAATAAAACCTACCACAAAAAAGAGAATGAGGAATGGGCCATCTCTGCATGACAGCTCTTGTTACAATTATTTTGAGCAGATAGAGAAAACACAAAAAAGGAGTGGAAGTCAAAACCTGGAGTGGTCACAGAAAGGGAAAGTCTAGACAGAAAGGCGAGTTGCCAGACAAAAACCTAAAATGATTTGGGACTTCTAGTATCAGATAAGAGACTAATAAACAGAGGATTCCCTGAAAGCTTGCCAACAGAACTGTGGACCCCATTGCCCACTACACACAGAACATCAGAGAGAGAGAGAGAGACAGAGAGAGAGAGAGAAAGTTACACAAGGAGAGGCAGAAGACAGAATGTAAAGTCTTGGAGATCACCTGGCATATCTCCTTCAGTTACAGACGGCCTTCTAGAAATTAGTTATCTCACACACCAAGTTATGGGATTTTGGGCTGGATGAACCTTTCTTGGAAATGTAGAGCACTGGCCTCAACTCTGGCATGTTTTCTGCTACATCAGCTGGGCTTCTGGTTCAGAGATCCACCCTGTCTTCACACCCAGACATTTTCCTGAAAAATGATTTTTACAGTCTCCTTGCTATAGGAACAATTCATGTGAGATAAAAAAAGAAGTGATTCCCCACTTTCTTGAAAATATGGCATAGTCCACAAAACCATTCTCAAAAGGTCCTTTTAGAGCTTTAAAAAAGTAAAGAAAAATACTGCTACTTACAGGTTTAAGTAACGTTTTTAAATGAACACATCCGTTTTCTAGACGTTGGCATGATATACTGTGAGGTATACCTGATGGTTTGTTTGGGACAATGTGGTAACCTCAGTTTCTTCAAATAAACTGAGAAGCATGCTACTTACTGAGAGCATAACTGAGGATTAATAGTGAAAACCCATATAAAAAATTTAAAGGTCTCCTTAATATATAGTGGGCTCTTAAGATGTGAATTTTTCTGTTTCTAAATGAATGTGTATTACTTTATAATACTCTGGGGTTCCTCATATGGTGAGCTTATTTGATAGATTAAGATTCACTTTATTAGTTTTTTTTTTCTTTAAGAGACCATGGATCTTTATCTTAATTTTGTTAGCATGACATCTTGGATAGAAGCAAAACATGTTACATCTTAAAGAAATGTTTTACATTTTCTAGTGCAACTGTCCCCACTTTTATACAGAAATATTCCCCAAGATGTAAAGTGACTTATCTAACATCGTGCAGTCATCAGGGGCAGAGATAGAATTTGAATCCAATCTTTTGAGTTCAAGTATAGAGCTCGACATTACTTCAGTTAAATTAAATAGGCTTCATTTAATTAATGTGTTCAAGGTTCCTTCCAGTATAAAAATTGTAGGATTTGAACAGAAGAAAAGGAACAAGCATCTTCTAAGCACCTACCAAGTAGCAGGTGCCATGCTATGACTTGGAAGAGAATTTTACTCTTGTCTAAGGGTGTTGATCCTAATGCTAAGATTTATACAGAGAGGTAATCATAAATTATACCATATTTTCCATGGGAAACGAGTTGTTTTTAAATCCATCTAAATCACACCATTAAAATGATAATCAGGAAGACAATATAGCAACATGAAAAAAATGCTGATAGTGTAATGTTAACTGAAAAACTAGTCTATAAAATTGCATCTTTTCCATAATTACAACTTCAGGTACTAGTCTAAGAGTTTTTTTGATGTCTTCATCCTTATCATCTTCATCTTTGTGTGTCTCTGTCTCATCCAAGAAGCCCATGTTGAATTAAACCACATTAAGTTAAGAAGGAAAAAAAAAAAACACATGAAGCTAGTACTTCGTAAAAGCTTAAACTAATCCACAAAAATGATAATGGCTGCTGCTGGGTTATCAAGTAGATTGTAAATGAATTTTCCATTGCTTTTAACTTTTCACTAAATTACGTGTATAAGAGAAGACTGCCCTTGATTTCTCACTCTCAGTTCAATCCACTGAAGTGTTAAAAAGACTAAGGTATGATGCTTTCAACTCCATATTTCCTTATAGAGAATATGTCAGTTCCTTAACTTCCCAACTATAGAGGAAATTTAGTCAGAAGTGGGGAGAACCTATGCTTTACTAATATTCACTTCCTTCCTATCCTGAATTATTATTCATCAGTCTCTATTTCTTTTTCAAGAATTGTAAGTGTCAATCAGGAAAAGATACAGTCAGCTGAGAAAAAATGTTGTCCTGTAGAAAATGGAATGAAGCATTCATTAAAATGGTCATAGTGACAGATGATGCATGTTTTAACATTTCTTTACCATTTATTTTAAGATAAAAAATATCAAATGTAAGAAAGCAGCCATAGAATGAAAGAAAGGGATAAGAAATGTGAAAGGCAGAGCTCTAGACCAGCTCACAATGTCTACTTCCTCTAGGTATGTTCAGAATATACAAATCAAGTGTTTATTTAAAAAAATCCACAATATTTGAATTGCATGGTTGAGAAAAATTACCCAAAACTTGGAAAGGAGGTAAGAAAAATTACTGTGGCTCCTTTCAGGGTCACACTGGCATCCTAAGAAGCTTGCACAAAGGTTATTCAATTCTCTAGGGCAGAGTTTCTCGATTGGAGCACCACTGAGATTTTGGGCTGGATGATCCTTTCCTGGGAGTGTTAACAGGAGGCAGGGGAGTTGTCCTGTGCATTCATTGTAAGATGTTTAGCATGGGACTCTTCCCACTAGATGCTAGTTGCACCCTCAAGGTTGCCAAGACCCAAAATATCCCCAGCCTTTGCCAAATATCTGCCTGGGGCAAAATCACCCAGATTTCCAAGAAGTACAAGAAGTACCGCTCTTGGGAAATGTTCTACTGTTTCATTTACTATTTACTCTTGGTTAGTGTCCAGAACTGGTCAAATTGCTTTTTTAGTTTTTGTTTTGTCTGATAGAGATACAAATGATTTCTCTCTGGTAGAAAAGATATACTCAAAGGTTATGATTTTATTGCCCTATTGGACTTTCATCAGTATTTTCTCTAACTTGGCAAACTTCACATCTTTTCCAACCAACTATATAGTCTCTCTTCCACCAAGGCTCTTTGAACCAGCTCTATCTCCTAAGAATTATCTCATTAATGAGTTAAATTAACTATAATGTATCCTTACTTGAAACTTGTATGAAAGTCAACTTTTTAAGACTTTTTAACTATACTTTGACAAACGTTCCACTTTTAAAAGAAATATGCATGTCATCTTTTCCCCTAATAGACCACTTCCATAAGCCACAGAGTTACCTGTGGGTTCCTGACTGCTATACTAACAACCGTGATTTTTTTCCACTTAATGAATGATAAGAATCACATGTTTGTAGATAAAGAGAGAATCTATACAAATACCATTTACTTAACATTTTTTAAAAAATTACTTAATTATGTAATTACTTTCCCTATAGAGGAAGACCACAATAAAAGCAACAACCAGTAGATAAAACAAACTTTCTTTCAGCCAAGAAAACAAATCAAAACACTTAACACAATTATTATACAATCTTAAAAAGTAACCACCACTAACCCCACCACCAAGCAGCACACATACATAAATTCATGCGGACATGCATGTGTGCTGGTACAGACATAAGAGTCCTTGGCTAATTTCTTCCTTCAGCAGTAACAAAACAGCCATGATTGTGAGGGTGTGAAATGAAAGGTATTAGATTCAGCAATGAGACCTTGTAAATCTCACAGTTTTAAAACTGGAAGTGAAGGAATGAATTTCTTTTTATAATAATGTGTGACTATTACATCTAATGCTTTTCCAACACTCACTAATCTCCTTTATAAGAAAGAAAACAGGCCTCTGGCTTAGACAAAGTATCTGGCTGGGAATTTATAGCATAGTTTAGTTTTTATTTTCCAGGTATTTATTTCCCACTTACCTTTACTTACAACAAATGGTACTGGTTTTCCATTTTCCTCGTAATAAATTTAAATTTAAAACAAATAAAATAACATAATAGTACAGATGGTAGAAGGATATGGCAAAACTTATGAATGTGTTAAGTGAATAACTAAAGTTTAGGGAACACTCTGATAGAGAAAACTGATATTTAAAATGGAACTTGCTTTATAATTGCTTGACCTTAAGCTTTCTTTTTAGTGAATTGTTAAAAACAATCTTCTCTGGACAGCAGTCTTAAAGGCAAAGTAATGAGGAAAGACCAATGATTTGAGGGTCAGGAGAACCTTCCATTCATATTCTGGACATGTCATACCTGGCTATGAAATCCTAAATGGGTAAACCCACTGAACTACAATTTTATCATGTATAAAATTATGAATACATGATTTCTAAGGATCCTTTAGACCTTAAAGTACAGAAATTGGCTACTATGGTTACACTGATTCACCCACTTTTACACTCCTATTTTGCATAATAGAGTTTAGCACTGATTGATTTTTAATTATTTCATGCCTGCTAGTTTTGTCTTTCCAGCAATACTGTAAGATGGTTGAAAAGAGGAATCACATCAAATCCTTTTTTTTTTTTTTTGTAACTTAAAGAGTAGTTTATGCAATACTGGCTAAAGTCAATTACTGTGTGATCATTGTTTGGTAATTGGCTAGCTTTCAGCATTCAGCAGAAATCTGATGAGTGTTTTTATTAAAAACAAAGTGACATCAATAGAAATAGTGTAAAAATTGGAAAATCATTTCAGTCCACTATTTTGTGGACAGTTTATTATATAAGCACGTGGTGATGAATTAAAATTGTTCCAAAATATATAAACTTAGGCTACTAATCAAAACCTACCACATTCATAAGAGAACTGAAAAAGATGCATTTGGTGAATTTTTAACCTAAAAGAAATTGTCTAAATGACTACCATATTCTAGAACTGTGCTGTCCAATACAGTGTTATTAAGTACATGTAGCTGTAAATGGAAAAAAAAAATCGTTCCTCAACTGCCCAAGCCATATTTCAAGTGTCCCATGGCTACTGGCTACCATATTAGATCTAAAATATTATAGGTCACTTCCATCACTGCAGAAAAATCTACTGGACAGCACTTCTCTAGACCATCTAAGAGAGGTTCCTTAATTGAGAAAACAGCTCAAAGGGAGCTGAGTTGCTCCAACTCCATTTGTCAACCAAGAAAAAGCCTGAGCAAAGAATTTGCTGTAAGTATCAGAGTCCAACAGAATGGAGATGTGTCTTTTATTAATTATGCATATTTATAGATTAAACTATCCTAAGTGGAACAAAAGAATACCATTTGTAAATAGAAAATGTATTACAAATATGAAAATCAAGTAAGGCAATACAGATATAGAATAAGTCTTCATTGGAAATGACTTTCATATTTCTCTAACTAAGCCTACCAAAATCCATGGCCAGGAGGTATGTAATATATACTTGACAGAACTTGCTTTTCTAGCTTAAATTTTTATGCCAAAGATCCAGGTCTTCAGAATTCTGGTTGAAAAAATTAAAAGCAATTTTGAAATGGTTCCTATAGTTTAAGGGATGACAACCCCTATCAACACAACCATGCCCCCCCCCCAAGCAAAAATAAAAAGTACAGGATAAACAAACAATTACAATCAATATATACATTCCAATCTCTTCCACAGGGGGGAAAAAAGGTGAAATTCTAGTAGATCACTAACTCAGGATATTTGGTCTTATAGAGAATCGGCTATGAGTGGGACTAGGTATGTGGAAAAGATGTGGTTAGAAAAAGGATGGATAGATGCCAAAGGATAAATGAGGGCCCCAGCCAAATCTGTTCTCTTGCCCTTGCATCTCTGTCGGCTCCCAAGGAGCTAGCTTAGTACCATGGGCAAATGGACCACCACAGCTCAAGCAATGCGGGGAGAGGAGGTGAGTCCTTAAGGAGGTAGAAGCTTCATATTTGTATGATGTTTTAAAAATCATTGACAGGTGTCAAATCATTATCTGTCAACCTGGTTCCTGTTATTTAAAAACTTCTAAAAAATTCTATTGGACCAGAAGTGTAAGAATTACATTATGAATTTACCTCTGTTTCTTATTTGTTTCTGTCTTTTTTTTTTTAAAGATTTTTTTTTGACAGAGATAGCCTGCAAGAGAGGGAACACAAGCAGGGGGAGTGGGAGAGGAAGAAGCAGGCTCCCAGCGGAGGAGCTCGATGTGGGACTCGATCCCCCCAGAACACGGGGATCACACCCTTAGCCCAAGGCAGCCGCCTAAGGACTGCGCTACCCAGGCGCCCGTTGTCTCTGTCTTTAATGAAACTAGGTTGCCCAGAAGTTTTTGTTCTTTGAAAGTCCTGTATAAAGAGGTGTGGCATTTTCTCAATTCAAAACCGTAGATATTCTCGCAGCCTCTGAAACCAAGTATGGGTCGCCTTCCTGCTCTGCACCAGGTCTCACCCACACTTGATTTCATGGGCCAGGAGAGTGCATCTGGAAGTTCTTACAGAGGTCTGAAGTCAGGAGAATCAGCAGAAGAAGGTAAAAAAAATAAAGGCAAGACAAGATACAACAAAATCATTGGATAAATAACATTTTACAAAAGAGCTGGTATAAATGGCTCAGAGGAAGACATTTCTGGGACAATTTTCCATTCAGATTATTTGTACTGTCTCCAAAATAATTTGTAGTGACAAGTAAACATCCAGCAACTCTTGATTCAGTTTACAGCTATTTCTTTACTGCCCATTTCCATCATGTGGGAAATTCAACTACACAGTTTCATCCAACTAGTAAGTAGCAGTCATTCCAGACTTAAATGTCTAACTTTCTGCATTGTCAAATTGTATTTACAAAGCCTGCACTTCCATATAGTCCATCTAATGTTGGCATATATGTGTATGTGCTACCAAAAGAAAAAAGGTATAAAAACACAATCTAAGGTATATTGTCAAAACATAAGTCCGCTGAATTTCTTGATAATACCTAAAGCTTCACCTGACAAATTTGACTTTAGAAAATATAGAGCTTTCAAAAAATCGTACTGTATAATTTCAAGAAATTCTAAAGACTTGAGTAATTTCTATTTAGGATATTACACATATGTATCACAATCTTTCAGTATTAAAAGGAAAACAGAAACTAAGTTACAGAGAAAAATCATGCTGACATGACTTATTTCGAAATTAGCAAAATGCAATTACTTTTCACATCAAATAACCAAATAAAAATAAAATCATAGATGTGTAACACAGTATGGCTGAGAGATACCTTAGAAATAAGCCCCGTAGTCCAATTCCAATCCCAATTATTTAGAGACAGCAAAGCAGGACTTATTTGCCTTCATTTTAATCTGAATTTGGAAATGGGACACCAGAGGTTGATGAAATCAGTGGCCTGTGTCAGTTCAATGTGCCCAAGCTTCATGCTTTATGTACCCTCCAAAAAAAATGACAAGTTAAGGACATCTGACCCCTGATACTGACTGTGGCCCAGAAATGCCCTTGCTCCATTCCCTCCCTGCTCCTACTCAGTTCCATTTCTACCTGATTCCCAGCTTAGCTTCAACTCATCAACAACCTTGCAACCAACACTGAAATCTGGTTTCTGCATTTTGTACCTTATCTTTGATCTTCAGTGTTCTCTAAAAACTCAGTCTTATACTTGCTTCTTTGGCTTTTACCTTTCTTAAGACAGGAAGACCTGTCTTGTCTGGTTCTCCCACCTCCACTAGGACCACCAGGTTCACCACCCCTCAGCCCAACACACCACGAGCTCAGACCCTGGTAGAGACACTACACCCCTCAAGTATGCCTGCACCACTGAGAGATCACCATTGTTAACAATTTCTAGTTCTTTACAAGGTCATTGGACTTCACTTCTCAAAACACTGCTTTAATTCCCAACCAACATTTCACTAACATTAACTTCTTTGTAGAAGTTTCATGTCAAGGTAGCATTTGCTCAAAGGACATAGGTCACGTAGTAGCATCATTGCACAGACCATCAGTAAAAAATGATGTGTGGGATGTGGGGTGAAAGAGCGGAACTAATGACACAAAAGATGAAAAGGGACTCACCAATGAGTAATTAAAATAGAATGGGCCTTCCAAGAAGAGGGAGAAGGATGTGCAAAGTCAAGAGATATGAAAGTTTAAGGAGCTCCTAGAAGCTCACTATCACCAGAGAACAAGTAAGAGGGAAGGTCTGGGGAGAGATGCAGAAAACTGGTGGAAGACTAGGATTCCACAGGCCACACTGGGACAGGCCATGAACACAATGCCAGAGAATGCGTGTGTTTTACCAGAAGTTGTAAGATGCTAGCGATTAGTTAGAAAGCAGTGGCAATGTTCAGGTGAAAAGGAAGAGGACCTGAATCTGGATTTATAGCAGTGAAGGGAAAGAACATTGAATATCAACAGAGGCTGAAGACTGGGTGTTGGGATGGAGGGAGAACACATTATGACAACTGGGTTTCCAGCTCATCTGAACATGGGGTTGTGATGCCATTGACTGAGAGCAATAGAGAAAACACAAAGAGGTTTAAAGAAGGTAGACAATGAGCTTGATTTAAAATATGGTAAATTGGAAATAACAGATTTGAAAACACTGGTTTTTTAAAACCCAAATAACAGTCAAGACAACCCAAGGACATGTAAAGACAGAGTAATGACTGGAGGACAGAAACACAGGTACCCCAAATGTAATGTGATGAGAAAGTAAAGGGGGAAAAAAATCAAGAGAAAGAACATGCTAGCTTTTGCACAGGCCATAGGAAGTCATATTATTATACTAGAAATATTTAAACAAATATTTTATATTATGTTATCAGATCTCAGGTTTTAAATATTTTTGATGTTGACATAGAAGATATTTATACTTTTTTATTTTGAAAGCAAAATTCAGCTTAGTTTATAGCAAGATTGCAACAATTTCTAACCATACACATACAAGTCCATAACTGAAAGTAAACATTGCAATATGGTTTTATATTGATTTCCTTGTAGTATAATTACCTTGAGGACCTCTAGTAATCATTTGTTTTACTTACTTTATGCTAAGGTTTGGTGTAAAAATTGCTTTTCCCATATTTACTCAATAAGATTCCTCCATGAAATTAATTAGGGAAATAAAATAAATTTGTAGAGCTCATTTATGCATACACATCACAGAAAAGAAGATTCCTTCTCATTCTTGTTTACTCATCATCTTTACTTCAGGACATAACGCTTTGTCCATAATCAGAATTAAGTTTCAGTATAATTCTTGAGAAGTATAACAACTGAACAGATCTCTTACCTTGCCTGGGGCCCTATCCCCCCACATCATTGCTGTTCACAGTACTGTATGGATTACATGCAGACCAGTCTCATCGGTGTCTGCATTATGCTGTGGACCCCTACATTATTACATTATTTCCAGGGAAGTTTGATACATACCTTTTTAAGAACAGATGACCATCACACAGAGAAACTGAACTTTAATATATGCCCCCCCACACACATATACATAAAGACACCACAGAGAGCTGACAGTATGTGAAAGGTAATCAGTCACATAATCTTTACTAAACACAGCACACACCTCACCTCAAAGGACTAAGAATCCTTAAACAACAACAACAAAAAGGCCTTTTGCTGCAGATTATTTTAGATTTACCTTCAGGGTCAAAGAGATTATTTTTTTATTTTACTTTTAATTCTCGGCCTTAACTAAGAGTTTTTTCTTAGATAGCCTTTTCCTCTCAATGCTGATTTTTTTTTTTTTCTTTTTGTATCCTGGAGACTTGGGTTGAAGCAGTCTCAATATACAGAGATGGCTTCATAGAACCATTTTTCTGCATCTTCTGGAATAAATCAACTTTTATAACTCTAACTCCAAAGATTTCATGTCATCTTAAATCTTTGAATGCCTGTATTCTTTACTCCACCAGTAATTACTTTTTAAGAAAAGAAGAAAAAAAAAAAGAAATATTACCTCTTTGATGGTTTCACCCAGTCTGAGACATTAATCTTTCACTTCAGGTACAGTATTAGATTAGTCTACCCACTCACAATCAAGTCTTGATTTGGGATGACAGTGTTGAGCCATCCAGACACTGTTTTTAATCAGCTACTTTTGAAGGTCAACAAATGAATAGTCCGATTATTTCAGTCCTTTGTGAGTAACTCAGATACAAACACTTATTCTGTTGGCTATGGAAAGTATTAGTGAGAAAGGAGCTTTGCTAATAACAAGCAAAATTGCAACAGCATCATTATACAAGCTACTTTTCTATCCATCCCAGATTACTCTAGAGCCTTGTAAATTCCCCAACTACAGTGGCTAAGAATTCTCTCCTATACAAAACCATACAACTGGACAAATGGTTTGCATACTATTTGCAAATATGTTTTTCCATTTCCTGGGGGTAATATATTTAAGAATTATTAAAAGAAAGTAACATAGTCCCTTGCTCCTTTGAAAAGCCTCGCCAACTTTTAAACAATGTACTTTCAACTCTAGCTATAAATGAGTTAAGAATAATCCCATTGGGGAAAGNAATTACAAATCTCTAGTTATAAAATTTGTTCTTTTAAACAGAGAACATAAAAAAGCAATTGGCATACGAAAATCCTTTTACCATTATTTTATCTCTAGCCGTTCTATTATCAGAGTTTCAATTACTTATATTAGCTCAAAATAATGTCCTCTCACTGATGCTATTTTGCCCTCTACAAATATATTAAAAAATTAGAAGCCCTGTCAGAAAATTAGGACACTTCTTCTTCTATCCAATCAAACAGGAAGGTTAATAATTTTTCCACCTTGAGGCACTGCCAATTTATCAGCTCTGGCTGGAGGCCCCTGTCCAAACCCAACCTTTCTATACTATATCCCCAAACCTCATTATTTCAAACCATTCCTTCAAATCTCTAACCCTTAAAGCAGTGAGTGGTCCTAAGTCCTGGCTGCACATTAGACTCTCCTGGGAAGCTTTTACAAAATATGGATACCTAGAAATTCTGATGTGATTGGGCTTAAGCATCAATGTTTTTATAAGGTGCAGAAAGGTTGAGAGAACCACTGCCCCAGAGCAATCACTTAGTAGCCCTATCATGTATTTTTAGTGCCTATTTTCCCAAACTGTACATCTAACCACTTTTCCTTTACAAACACATAGAATGAGACATCAGAGCACTCTGGTTTCCAATACACTTCTATCAAGTAATTTGAACAACCTCACAGCATTTTCTAAATACAAACAGAATAAGACTTCTGTATTTTCTATATTCAAACAATATGTTTAAAAGCAAGTAGTGAAAGACAATAGCAGAAAACAAGTGTCCATTATACATGCCCTCAAATATTCAAGTACTTTGCTTTTCCAAACCAAATTTCTACAATTTCCTCCCATGTCTACTATTTCCTGCGATTATTCCTCATTAATTAAGAAAACACACACACACACACAGAAAAACCCATCTTGCTGGGATAAAGATAAAAGATGGGGATCATGTGCTTTAGAGATGTGGGGTAGATGAATACACTAGTATCCCCTAATGAAAACTACACTACCCTATATCTGTATCTTTTGCCATGTGACTATATAATCTGCCCCTTGAGATGGGGGCTCTTTCTCCACCCCTTATAAATGGACTGGACTTTAAAAAGGGGGAGGGAGGGCTGGCATGATTTGCTTTCCCAAAGAGAATGTGATGGAAGTACCACTGTGTGACTTCTCAGGCTAAGTCTTGAGAGAACTGCAGCTTCTGTTTTTGACCTTTGGGAATGTTTCCACTATCATCTGAAGAAACCTAGTCTAGCCTATCAGCAAATAAGAGGCAGTATAGAGGAGGGTGCCACAGCCAACAGCCCGTGTCATTGCCAGGCTTGTGAGATTCGTTTGGATCACCTGTCCTTGGCTGAGTTGTCAAATGTCTACAGCTGCATGAGTGAGCCTCGGCAGGATCATTGGCAGGATCTGCAAAAGAACCCACCAGTTGAGCCAAACCCAAACTGCAGAATCATGAACAAATAAATAGCCATGGTTTCAAGTTAAGAAGTCCTGGGGTGGTTTGTTATGTACCAAAAGTTAACTGATATGGAAGTTTATGTGATATTCAAAAAATTGATGACTACTGTACTTGTTTTCATACATATCTGTTGTATGCAATTTGTAAGTAACACATTTTGAAGTCATTAAAACACTTCATGAAGTGTTTTGCAGTTCAGTCTCTCCCCATTAAGTTTTATAAATACCGTACATTTGCTTCTCATGTTCTGCCATGATTACTTGTAGGAAAATAATTAAATAAACAACTACCATAGCCATCTCTAAAAAAGTCAGTAAACAAATTAGCCTGAAGTTCCTCTGTAATTACTAATTATATAATTCACTTCACTTTCCTTAGAGAAAAAGGTATAAAAAGAAAAATTCCAGGAGGGATTAAAACAGAATTGTTCTGTCGCTAAACCTAAGGATATTTCCAAGCTTGGCTACCTCCAATAACTTACAAACCATCTCACTAAATATTTCACCTAATGGAAAACTCTCCTCAAAAACCTTTCTATAAAAATAGTGGTAGCTGGACTATTTTGCAAATATTCCATTGGATCTTCCTTCAGCATGGATCTAGGTAATGGCTGAAGGAAAATGGAGGCTTTGTGGCTTTCTTTTCCTATTTTTGGTTTTGTATTTTTTTTTTTTTTTGGTAGTGATTGGGGAGCAACTTTCTGTATTCATTTCCTATTGCTGCTGTAACAAAATATATTTAAACACAAATTTATCTCTTATGGTACTAGAGGCCAGAAGTCTGAAATCAATCTCACTGAGTTAAAGTGAAGGTGTTGGGAGAGTCACATTCCCTCTGGAACGCGACAAGAGAATCCTCGCCTGGCCCTTTCCAGCTTCTAGAGCTGCACTCCTTGCTTTCCTTAGTTCATATCACCTTCCCCCATCTTTCAAGCCAGCAGTGTAGCATCTCCAGTCTGTCTTTGCTCTTATCATGACATTGCCTTCTCCTCTTCTGTGGTCTCCTGCTCCTCTGTTTCCCCCTTATAAGTACATTTGTGATTCCATCATTGGGCTCACCTGGATAAGTCCAGGTAGTCTTCCCATCTCCCAATCTGTAATCACTTCTGCAAAGTCCCTTCTGCTACTGCCATATAAAGTAACATATTCACAGGGTTTGGAGGATTGGAATGTGGGTGTAGTGGGCATTACTTAGGCTATCACACTGTCTTTGGTTCTGTACTGTTTGGTACTGGGGTCAGGATTCTTCAAATAACTTCTTTGTTGAACTAGTTCAATTGAGGAACAGTAATGAAAATCCTTAGTTTACACTTCCTACGTAGTATGGACTAAACTTCCCACTTAAGCCAGGTGAGAATTCAGTCCTCCCTGAAGCTTAGCTAAAGCCAAAATGTGACTAAGTAAAAACAAAGACTAGATAAAAGGTCACTGAGGTGGAACTGTTATTTTTCCAGCAATTTATTCTACTTAAAAATATGATTGTAAAAAAAAAATTATTGCCATCATTTGTTTGCCAAGTTCAATAAAAACTTCATCTGGAATGGTTGCTTCAGGGAATGCTGGGTAATACTGCTTTTTATTTCAATTTCAACACAAACACAATTCAGTAGTTTCCTGTTTAACTTTAACTATCACTTTTTTAATGTATTCTTACCTAACACAGTTTCATTTTATTAGCAGCATAAAAACAAACTCACGCAATAATTTTTCTATGGACAATGTTGCCTACTTGAAGGCATCATAAACTTATAAGCACAGATTTATAATTCATACATTATTTAAAAAGAAGATATCCTTAATACATTTTATCTGCAAAAGAAAGTAATATATTTCCATTGAAAATTATGTTAGCACAGAAAATGACTCAAGCACGTATGCAGAAGTATTCTAACCATATAACTAGATTACAATATTTACATGTATGCAATCTCATTGACTCAGAAAATAAGTAATAAACTACTTCTAATCTCTGCTAAAGGGAATATTTCATAAGGTAAATCAGATAAAGAAAACAAAGCATTAAATGCAAATACTTGTGAGAATGATAGGAAATCAGATGTGCATTAAAATGTCTTATTATAGAATAGATAAGATAAACTAAAGAACATAATCTAAAGTACATTCAAAAGTAACAGTGTGCAAATTAACTGTTCACATATTAAGGTAGTTCTCAGACTGCTTATTTTTCAGGTTATGGAAATAAATGATAAATGGTTGTAGTGGTTTTAAGAGTACAGATTTAGGATAGTTAATATCCAAAGTCAAAATATATTAACCAAAGGTCAGAACCAATAAATATAAATTATAGCAGTTACTATACAATATATTTAGCATTTTTTAAAAAGCAAATATTAGTTTCATAGTACTAGTGTGAGAAGAAACTTATAATCTTTATCCTATTCCCCCCTCAAATTTTACTGAAATCAAAATAAAAAGCTCAACTATAAACCCAAAAGCTCAGAGAAAATAGGAGCTGGGACATTAGCAGACAAGATACGGCAGCCAATTCTGGAAGGAAGAATGTGGAAGGAAATGGGATACTGAGTTAGCCAGAGAAATTTCACCTGCCCTAGGAGGGGAAGGGTATTTACCAGTCCAGTGAAAACCACATGCAGATATGCAATCCCTGCTTGGCTTCGGAATGAGTTACCAGGGACCTTAGAGGTCCAGGGTGCAGGGTGGGACTAAAAGCAGGAGATTATTTTTAAGTCCATAGGAGAAAATTCAGATTCTCAGATCCTATTTCCCACTTAGCCAGCTAATTAATTGCTCTTTCCCCACCCTCACTGAAGATAAGAACTGATTCACTGAAAAGATTCAGAGACACCAGCTGGGGGTGGGGGTGAAGTACTATACTGAAAACTGGGGTTAAATATACTTGTCCATATGGAATGAAAGCAGAGGATTCTTTTCTGGGTAAACTAAATGGACCAAGAAAAAAGAACTAGAGATTCTGACTGACATTAGCATGTCCTCAAAAAAAAAAAAAAAAAAAAGAAGCTGGTCCCTGTCCCTGTTCATTTGCCCAAAGATATCTTCCTTCATGCACACACACATATGGAGCTTCCCATCAGTCTTTTCTGTGCTGTTTGGTACCAAGATTAGGACTAAAAACAACAAAAAACCTTGGAGGAAACAGACAATGCAAGAAGAAACTAAACTCGTGTGTGTGTTTGTGTGTGTGTGTGTGTGTGTGTGTGTGTGTATTTGTGTATGTGTATCCTCAGACATAAAAGAAGGAAAGATGTGTAGATATTGCACCTATGTAATTTGATCAGGAAAGAATAAACAAAAGCATTTAGAAATAGGAAAGAACTCTTAGAAATTAAAATGATTGTCCAATAAAAAATCCAACATAAAGGTTGAAGAAATCTCTCAGAAAGTATATAAATTAAAAAACATGATAAAAAATAGGAGACCAAAAACTTACATACAGTAGAGAATCAATCCAGGAGATCAACATCTAATTAATGAGAATTCCAAGAAGAGAAAAGAGAAAACAAAGAGGATCAGAATGATCTAAGAAAATAGAATACAATTTCCCAGTACTGAAGGTATGCATTTCTGTATTAAAAGAATCAACCAAGTGCAGAGCACAAATGAATGAAAAAAGACCCACATTAGGATACAGTATTGTAAAATTTCAGAACACCAGGTAGAAAGAAAAAAATTAGAAGAGCTTTTAAAAATAACTAATCAGATACAATGGAGGTTTTAGGCTTCTCAAACCAGCAAGGAGAGGAGAATAGAAGGCAGCATTGTCTTTAAAATTGTAAAGGGCAACTGTTTTCAATCTAGTATTTTATAAGTAGCCATATGATCAATTACCTGTGGGGGTATAAGAAAGCTTTTTTGAGAAAGCAAGGATTTTAAGGAATTCACCCCTCAATCAGTCTTTCTGGATAGTTACTAAAAAGTATTCTCACAAGAAATAGGAGATTCAGGAAACAGGGAACCTAATAAAAGGGAAAGAGAGAAGCAATCTCCAGAGCAGTGATGAAGAGAGATCCTAAGCAACAACTGTGTTACAAAGCCAAGGGAAACCAGCCCCACTGGAACAGTGGCTAGAGGGCCCCAGGAGAACTATCTCTGAAGAGAAAATAAGACTGTTACAGATTCCTTGTTGGCTTGACCTTACTGGAGGGGGCCTATAAGTTTTCTCTGAAAGTTTGTGCTAAATTAGTGTTAGTTACAGAGGAAAATAAACAAATAAGAAAAATGAAGCAATTACTGGCTCAACAACAACAACAACAACAAAATACTGATTTAATAACAACAGGTGACATAAGTTTTGGAGGATGGAAGAGAGAAAAAAATGTATATAATGTGGAGTGGAGCTAGACATGAAGTAAGAGAGCTCAGTCCACATTTTCTGTGGTAGGAAGATGGTTTATACTAAAAATATAACACATAACACCCCATCCCTGATAGAAATATCAGAAAACAGTGATATGGTCATATTATTTAGAAACAGAGATATATATGAGAAGAAACAGCTGTGAGAGAGCTGAAATTAGGTCTAGTCTAAGGAACAGAGACCAAGGAATGAGAGTGGTGGGTCAGCAGATAGCTTAATATTAGGCCTTGTATTACCCTGACTTTTAAAACTGTGAACAGGTACAACTTTCATAAAATACAAATACATTTTTATAGAAAGCTAACATCTAGTAAAAATCCTATAATCCACTAATGGCCAGCTCTTTTCAATGCTTGTGTTGAAGAGAGTAATCCAAACATGTTTTGACACTGTATACCAAATGTCACTTGATTCATTTGATTTCTAGCATTTCTAGGACTGCAATTGTAATTTGCAGTAGCTTCAAGATGGCTCTAAGATAATTCCAAAGCTTTCAGCATAAACTAGCCCTCTTAAACACTGTGCATAAATTTTCTCGGGCTCAAGCTGACCAAATGGCAATCAAAATGAAACACAAACAGGATGCTGATATTGCCTTATTGCTCTTGGGGCGCCTGGGGGGCACAGCGGTTGGGCGTCTGCCTTCGGCTCAGGGCGTGATCCCAGCCTTGTGGGATCGAGCCCCACATCAGGCTCCTCCGCTATGAGCCTGCTTCTTCCTCTCCCACTCCCCCTGCTTGTGTTCCCTCTCTCGCTGGCTGTGTCTATCTCTGTCGAAAAAAAAAAAAAAAACTTTAAAAAAAAATATTGCCTTATTGCTCAGTGAGCATGAGAGAAAACAAAACAGAACACAACTACCACTCACACCTTAGACGGAACAGTTTCTTGTTGGGATAATTACATTGCCAAAATGTATTAATTCAAATGCGGAAACAAATTCATCTGTCTATTATGTGCCTCGCACTGTGCTAGGTAAATAGGTTATATAAGGATGTATAAGATGCAGTCACTTCATTCAAGAAGTTTAAAATCAAAGAAATTAGAACACTAGACATTCTCTTGACTGACTTCCATTTATGTGATTTGTCAAACTAACCCTCACTAGCCATATCCTCCTTTAAACACAATGACTGACATCCATGACATATTGAACACTCAAGTTAATGACTGCTCTCATTAGCTTCTTAACCCACCAGCTGAGTTGTATGCCTATGTGGGGGTGGAAAAAATTCTTCTACCCTTTTAGGTTTAGTAGCTGGGCTTGCAAAATTAACTGACGAAAGACAGATTAACAAGAGAAAAATATACAGTATTTATTATTGTATATATTGAACATACACATTGGAGAACTCAGTGATGAGTAACTCAAAGAAGTGGTTATAACTTGGGCTTACATAGCATCTTAACAAAGAATAATAATTTTGTACAGAAGTGACAAGATGAAGGAAAAGGGTCTTAGGCTTTAATGATGACCAATTGTAGGAAGATAAATATATGGGGAAATTAATGGTAGGTAAAGGCTATTTAGTAAGGTTTGTTTGTGTAGACAGACACTCAGTGCCACCTTATTTCACTGATCAAATTATTACCCATTTCTTGGTATGTGAAGTGGAGGAGGGAACATCTTCACAACAAGAATTTATGTTCTTCGTTTAGAACATATTTGTAAGTTTGATTACATGTTATTTTAAAAATGAAATTTGAGTATTAAATTTAAAAGAGTTCTTTAAAAGTTTCAGCCTTGCTAAAGGTGAAAAGTTGAAGAAATGCTGTTGAATTAGTTATGGGAAAAAAAGTCATAAAAACACAGAAGGATTTTCACTTAACTTTGTAAACATCTTTACATTCTCACTTCTTTTTCAAGAAAATGAAACTGGATATGGAGAGGGTACAAAATGGATGTGGTTTATACTAAAAATATAACACATAACATCCCAGAGAGGGCCTGCATTCAAAGAAAAAGTCTTAATCCTTCATTAAAAGACAAATCACCAGAAGTATATTTATACGTCTTAATTTAAAATAAATGCTTAACTAATATTTGATAAAGCAGGAAAAAACATCCGGTGGGAAAAAGACAGTCTCTTCAATAAATGGTGCTGGGAAAATTGGACAGCTACATGCAAAAGAATGAAACTTGACCACTATCTCACACCATACACAAAGATAAACTCCAAATGGATGAAAGACCTCGATGTGAGACAGGAATCCATCAAAATTCTAGAGGAGAACATAGGCAGCAACCTCTACGACATCGGCCAAAGCAACCTTTTTCATGATACATCCCCAAAGGCAAGAGAAACAAAAGATAAAATGAACTTGTGGGACTTCATCAAGATAAAAAGTTTCTGCACAGCCAAGGAAACAGTCAGAAAAACTAAGAGGCAGCCCACAGAATGGGAGAAGATATTTGCAAATGACACTACAGATAAAGGACTGGTATCCAAGATCTACAAAGAACTTCTCAAACTCAATACACGAGAAACAAATAAACAAATCAAAAAATGGGCAGAAGATATGAACAGACACTTTTCCAATGAAGACATACAAATGGCTAACAGACACATGAAAAAATGTTCAAAATCATTAGCCATCAAGGAAATTCAAATCAAAACCACACTGAGATACCACCTTACGCCAGTTAGAATGGCAAAAATTGACAAGGCAAGAGACAACAATTGTTGGAGAGGATGTGGAGAAAGGGGATCCCTCCTACATTGTTGGTGGGAATGAAAGTTGGTTAGCTAAATTGTGGAAGGAGCCTAGATGCCCTTCAACAGATGACTGGATTAAGAAGTTGTGGTCCATATATACAATGGAATATTACTCAGCTATCAGAAAGAACGAGTTCTCAACATTTGCTACAACATGGACGGCACTGGAGGAGATAATGCTTAGTGAAATAAGTCAAGCAGAGAAAGACAACCATCATATGATTTCTCTCATCTATGGAACATAAGAACTAGAATGATCAGTAGGGGAAGAAAGGGATAAAGAAAGGGGGGGTAATCAGAAGGGGGAATGAAACATGAGAGACTATGGACTATGAGAAACAAACTGAGGGCTACAGAGGGGAGGGGGGTGGGGGAATGGGATAGACCGGTGATGGGTAGTAAGGAGGGCACATATTGCATGGTGCACTGGGTGTTATACACAACTAATGAATCATCGAGCCTTACATCGAAAACCGGGGATGTACTGTATGGTGACTAACATAATATAATAAAAAATCATTATTAAAATAAAATTAAAAAAAATAAATAAATAAAATAAAATAAATGCTTAAAGTTGTATGTATCATTAACTTTAGTTGTATGTATTATTTGCCTTTTCATACTCTAATCACTGTGTCCATTAAGCAGCCAACTACAGTCCTGATCTTATTGAACAAGAGAGGTTCCTCTGTTTGCAGAGGTCACTTGGTAGCTGAGAGATGTGTTTATAACAGATTCCCTTGGAGTGGTGATGGATGTGCTCTTCTACTCACTTTTTTTCACTTTATGTCCCCAACTGTGTTCAGTAAACTAAATGATAATGTGCATTTGCAAGGTGGCTGGCTATGCTTAGCAAAACAAACAAACAAGTAAACAAAGCCACAAAAAACAAACCAAAAACTGACCCAATTTTAAGGATTTCACATAAGATCTCACCCTTTTGAAAACTATTTTCTAAAGCACCGAGCTAAGTATTAACAACAACAACAAAAGTAAATCCTATTAAAGAAAAAAAAATGATGCAGACCATCAAGAAAAGGAACATAGAATAGAATTGAATATTAGAACATCAGGGTGGAAATATCTTTGTCATACGACATATTCAATTCATTAAGACTAGAGATATACACAAAACTGAAGAGGAAAGGGAGAACACGGCCCATGGCAGTAGTGATTATTTTCTGACGGCAATGGAAAATACATTATCTCAAAACTTCATCTATTGTGTCAAAGGCTTTGATATTGGCTATCATGAGGAGAGTTCTCCAAGCTATAGTATATTCCATGTGACTACTTAATTTTCCTTGAAATGATTCAGAATAAAAATTTCAAAATAAATATGGCAAAAGCTTATAGTTTACTTCCTTTGAGTCTTATTCAATTATGTTTAATTAAATTACAATGTGTTGACTCAAATAACTCTTTTAACTATTTTTAAGGAATGTCAAAATCCAGTCCTGCAACATAAAATAAAAATCCTTCAATTTTATGGAATATGTCTCAAAAAACATATATTCTCATTTTCAGTTATATTCTCATTTTCAGTTATTCTCATTTTCTATCAATTTTCATTACAAAATCAAAAGAATTGTCCCACATGGTAAATTTATACTAGACTGGCTTAAAAGATTGTGTAAATTATGAGTCGAACTTGAAGTGTTATGACAATTGTCATGGAAGAATATGTTTGGCCTCACAAGAGTTGGAACATTGGCCTAACAGTTTATTTCACTTTCTGCATATGGTTTTACCAGCATCTGAAAATTCCCTTCCCTCATCAGTCATTCTTCTCTCCTGGGAGATCTAGTCCTTTCTCCATACTTCTCCATGTTCCAGATTCTGCTCTCTACTTTTGTCCTCATAGGAGCTGGCTAATAGAGTTAGCCTGTAATATCACAATTCCCCACTGTGGAATCACATGAAATAGTACTCTCCAAATATTCTTAAATTTGAAATGATGAGTTACATAAAATGAGTTTTCTTTTCAATTCTGTAAATATTAAGTTCTGTGTTTTGGATTAGAACATAGGAAATATAAGTTAACTCTTTTTGAAAGAGAGAAATTTATATTCATATCCCATAACCTAGGTTAAATGGTCTGGTGTTTTTATAGAATTGTACCCTTCTAAAAAAATTAAATATAGAGAAATTAACAAAATCATAAAATCTCAGACTATAAGGACATTTAAAAATCATCTATTCCTATCACTCATGCTCGAACCCTCTTTACAATTCTTTCACCAAGAAGTTATTCATTGTTTTCAACATTTCCCAGAAACAAGGAATTTTACCTTCCGATTCAGCCCCATTCCATTTTTAGAAAAAAACTATTAGAGAATTATTGTGAGAAAAGAAACTAGTCTCCCATTCTTTTGATCCTTATCCAGATACTTTTTTTTTTAAGGCAAGCCTCTGTAATTCAAAGTCAACCATTTATTTCCCAAACCTTCCTCTCTCTTCTATTGTCCCAGCCATTTACTGAAAGAAGCAATGAGACCTCAAGTCATGCTCCCAAAATCTTCAGTTTCCTGACTATATCTTTAGAAATATCAAAGATATCTTCTTAGAGTTTTCATATATTATTGAGTGCCATTAACCTCACTACTTAAATATGCATTTCAGCAAATTCTACCTCATAATTTTACCTATTTTCTTGTGCATATAATTATCATGAGTCAATTTTGTTCTATGAACAGTTGCATGTATGTCTCTCACTCAATTACAACCAGTTACTAGTTTGAGAAGAAGAAACAAGATGTCACAAAGACACGTTTTTGAATCCTCGAGCATGTCACTAATAATTTAGCAGTTGGTTTTTCACCAAGAGATGTAAAAGCAAACAAATAAGCAAATCTAATGTTCTTTACCATGCAATCAATACAGATGGTTACCAGGGTAAGTGATTACTAATAAAGTTGGTTCTACTAATGGAAAACATTCTAACAAACTGAAAAGAATGGTAGTAAAAAGCAAGAATTAGATTTTTTTAATAGATAGAATTTCTCTTCTTTATTAACATAATAATTTTGTATTAAAAACTGTCAAAATTTCTGTGTCAAAAATTAAGTCCAAATTATTATGATCTTACCAAACACGAGCATTTCATTTTAGTGGACTCATGTTCATTTAAATAAGGGAAAACAAAGCTGTTTCCTAAGGAAGAGAAAAGTCTGTCACTTTTATGATCCTACAATAATAATGTTTTAGTAAATGCTCTCTTAAAACTGTAAAACACTTAACAAAGTATTCAATTATTGTTATTAATCTCTCTCAAAGTCAATCTCTCTGTATGAGACAGTTTGTTTTACCCCTAGAATCAGTCTGCATTTAAATCTTCCATCCGAGAAAAATTCAAAATGAATTTGTTTATTGAAGGTTCAAGGTACAGTAACTTGTTCTCTAGATTTTATATAGGTTCTGTCATGATTAATTTGCTTCAGGCTTTTTGTATTACTTTGTTTTGCTGATTTGGCTTTGTTTTCTAGTCCCTACCCTTTCAGAATGCACTCTATTCTGTCCTTTGTGGATCGATCTACAGAAATGTGCTACCTAGCAACTGCTCAGCTTTTCTATCTGCCATTGCACAAGTAGTTGAAGCAAAACATGTAGAGGTTGGAAATTTGATGGAAAAAAACCATTATATTTTTCCTTCTCTCATCCATAAAAAAAGAGAAGAGGTATTCAGCCAGAAGTACTCCAGGTAACTATATCAAGTAAAGGCCCCCCAAAATCTCTCATTATGAGAAGAGTGATAAAATCTTTTTGATGGAGTTATCCATCATCTATGCTGCAATCATCTCAGTGGCCTACAGAGCAAGCAGCTGTGTGTCTAATCATGGTCATGAAGAGGACCTGGAGCTCTGTCCAGAATCAAAGAAATTCATGTTAATTTATCAGCAAAGCCTTTGGTTATTCCTTAATAACTCTATATTGTTCTACATGAACTCTTCCTTCAGTGAAATGAAATATTATACCATGCTGGCATTTTCCAGTTAGAGCTGAACATAAAAGCCAAATATCATCTAAAAAAACTTCAAATTTTTGAGACTTGCAGAAAGTTGTTCCTACCTAAAAATGTTTCCATCTTTTTGAATTATTTATGAAAATTATTTCCATACCTGAGTGGATATGACATTTTCAGCTTTACTGTTAAGAGCACAATTCAACAGCCCCTTTTATGAGGCTTTATGAAAAATGAATATGCAGATGTGGTTGTGCTTTCACATAAGATGTAGGGAGGGGACTCTACTTCAAATTATATGCATAATATGCTTGTGCTAGGTAGCACATAGAGGGAAAAAAAACAACACATTAGTCTATTAGCATATAAACCTAGCTATTAGAAATAAGTGACAAAATTTGCACTACGGAGCAGACAGTATGGCTTAGTGTCCTAAGATGTGCTTTGCATGCATATAGACCTCAATTAGAATTCCATTCCCGCCTCACACTAGTATGATAAATTTAGACAAGTCACCTAACCTCCCTGAGACTCAGTATCCCCATTGTGAATTGGGGATAAAAATGTACACTTTATCAAGTTATTATGAAGACTAAATGATATCATTCTATTCATTCAAAGTTCATTCATTTAGTCTATATGATGACATATGTCAGGCAGTATTCTAGGTACTAGGGATACAGCAATGAATTAAAGACAGACCACTGAGGAGGTGACATTTGTGCTGAGACAATGAAGGATAAAAAGGAATCATCCAAGCAAAGAGCACTCTAGCTTGAGAGGCCAGCAAGTGCAAAGGCCATGTCTCAGGAGTTTGACAAGATGAAGTAATGGAATGGAGGCCAATGTGGCCGGCAGATCACAGAGTGAGGAAGACAAGTTTGGGGAGACAGGTAGGGCAAAACCTATAGGACCTTGTTGCTTGCTTGGTCATAGTTTAAGAGGACATGTAAGTTTATGAGCACACAGAAAGTTTAATCTTTCCAGTATGAAAACGAACATTATTTTAAAAATCAGACCATCTATTTTATTCATCTCACTCATCTTTCTTTCTCCAGGGCTAAGATTGCTTGACCCATAGTATCAATTTTACCTAAATCTGTAGGACCATTTTGAAATCAAACAAGAAATGTGAACAGACTACAGAACGCTGAACATCAAGATGAGTTGACACTTCACTGGGCTATAGACTCCAATCATGGGTGCCAGCATCCCACCCAAATGTCTAGATGGAACCAGTCATACCTCACAGGTGCTGTGATTTATGAGAAGATGAGACCAGCCTCACTGTTGTTAAATAAGATATATCCCTACCACAAGAAATAAAACTATACATGCCCAGCTGGAGAGGAGCAGGATTGGGTAGAGAGTATCCAAAAGATTGAACATTTTCCTAAAAGATACTGAGTCATTCAAAAGAAATCATTAAAACTGAAAGCATCAGTGATGCTCTAAGTTGACCAATTTAAAGTTTGTTGCCTAGACATGAGGAGGTTCAGAGTATGCTACCCCAAAATATACCACTCTGGCATAAAGATTATTTTGTGTTGAGGACAATTTAGAAAAACTAAACGCAGAATAACGTCTCTGCCTGCTCTACCCTCCCTACCATATGCTTGAAAGCAGAACATAAATATATGAGTTCCACTTGTGAAGGTGTTCCCCACCTACTTCCCATACCAGGAAGGAGATAACAACCTTATCGTTGGAGACAAGATGACACCAAGAGAGTCTACACAAACAAACATTGCTAACTGGTCCATACCT
This sequence comes from Ursus maritimus, assembly GCF_017311325.1. Lineage (NCBI taxonomy): Eukaryota > Metazoa > Chordata > Mammalia > Carnivora > Ursidae > Ursus > Ursus maritimus. The sequence goes on from NW_024426552.1 coordinate 92,936,278, forward strand.
ACAATTAGTTTCTCCATATATTTACCTTCCTATAATTTGTCACCTTTAGAAACTCAAAAGACCTTTTCCTTTGTCTTGACACTTCTCTACAAATTTATTGTTTTTCTATTAAGATGCTATATAAGCCCAAATGTTTGTTTGTTTTAAGATTTGATTTATTTATTTGAGAGAGAGAGAGATAGCATGAGCAGGGGGAGGGGCAATGGAAGAAGAAGAGGGAGAAACAGACTCCCTCCTGAGCAGGAAGCCTGGTGCAGGGCTTGATCCCAAGACCATGGGATCATGACCTGAGCTGAAGACAGACCTATAAGCCCAAGTTTTAACCACCCCTTTGAGTTACTCATAACTGAATTCTGTGTATGAACAATGTACCTGTTTATGAGCTCTATGTTCCTTTTAATATCTTTTGTCAGTCTAATTTGCAGAGCCCCGGCCAATGAACGAAGATGGATAGAGGGGAAAAAAGCTCAAGTCTTACCTCCCTTTACCCCTCTACCTCATGTTCAGTAGGATGAGAGCTCCTTAGTTCTTAAAAATAAAATCCAAAACAATTCTATTTATAAGTCTGCTAATAATTTCTTTATAGTACACATACAAGACTTAGAGTCATTTCAATCTGTGTGTATATTATATAACAAAAGGAAAATATCATATATGTGTGCTTAAACAGAATTCTGTGTTGAGAATCCAAAAACAAAAAATGCAGAGCATATTCACAATGTACTTTAAGCAGATGATTTGCATCAAGAATTTTCAATCAAATTTTAATTCCAGCTTCTTATTTGTAATAAAAACACCTCAAAATCATTTAGGTTTAAAAATAACAAAAAGGAATGATGCATGTTTCAGACATGTAAACTTAATATATAAAAATGGAGTAAAAGACTTTTAAAGAATAAAATATTTATTTCAGTTGATTTCTCTAACCAATCCAATACTTCCTTTCCTCTTTCGTCTGTAATATTAATATTATAATTGTTTCAGTTATGATTTTTCAATTTCATAGCTTCTTTTCTCTGAAGTAATCCTTTTCTGGGAAAGGAAAGATAACCTAATAGATTTTTCTATTTTTAATTTCTTACGTTCTGTGAATTTTTAATGCTAATGCTTTAAAGAATCCTTCTTATTTAAATAAGATATTTGATAAAAAGTATTCCAGATAATCTTTCTACTAAATCTTTAACAGCAAAGCTTTAAAAAAAAAGAAGAAGAAGAAGAAGTAGAAGTTATTACCATATGCTCTTTAATGCCTAAAGCAAAGATCTAGTATGGAATTGAGAATCATAATGAGGTCAATCTCAATTCCATCAATGTTATGTTCTATTAAAATCAAATCCAATCACATTCCTCATTTCAACCCAGCATGGCTTGGCTTTGAGGTATGTTCAGAAACGCACTTAAATTAGAAGAGAAACATTAACATTTTATCATATGAATACCACTAATGGCTCAGAAGATTAGCAGTAACACATTCTGGAGACTTCCTCCACTGAAAATGTACTTTTAGTAATATTCTCACACACCTAATTGTAGCTGTGGGAGGTGTGGTTTCAACTAACAAAGTTCAGGAAATCTTGATTAAAAAAAAGAAAAGAGAGAGAGAGGGAGAAAGAAAGAAAGAAAGAAAGAAAGAAAGAAAGAAAGAAAGAAAGAGCAGTGAAAATCCTTTAACTAGAAACCAAGTTCTATTTGCTATTTTACCAGAAAATGATTCTTCAGTTACATCATCCCCTATTAAGTGAAATAAAGTGTTGCAATTCTCTGGTGAATAATGGATCATCCTAGATTATCTATGAGTTACAATTAAATTTTTTATTTTTAGGAGGATTTTTTGGGGGGTGAGAGGAGGAGTTTAGATTTTCTCTATTGCCTTAGCAGGAAGTCTTACAAATTCATTCCAATACTACTACTCTATTCTTTATCTGTGCAGACAAATAGCCCACAGGCTTAAAACATTCACTTATGACAATCTTAATTTGAAGTCTGAAGAAGGCTGGTCTCAATATAAACAGTTTCAGAGTTAACCCTATTCTATATGCCAACAATACATGCATCACTGAGAACAGGAAATATGATGGATAGTCCTTAACTTATAGCAGGAATGTATTCTTTAATACTTTATTTCCTTTGAATGAATTCAATTTCTTGAGTGCCTAAATTATAACCAGCACTGTTCTAGATGTCAATAAAGAAGCCATGGCCTAATGGAGATGGTAATATATATCTAAAGACCAAAAATGCATGGAATTAAAGACCTTTTAAGCTGTAAATTCTCTTAAAGGTCATGAAGGAAGAGTCATTTTACATTTGTAGGAACTAAAGCCCAGAGAGTTTAAGTGCCTTTGCACACACCACAAAACTAATTAATAGTCTACTGGGACTGGACTCCAGAAGCCTGACTCTCAGCCATTGCTCATTCTGAATATAAACTGAGAGAATAACTGCAGGGAGTGGATGTTACCATAAAAAGTATGCGGACATCAATGCTGTAAAAATTCAGTGTGGAAAAGACTCGGGGAATGGCCATCTTTTCTCTCTGAATTTCAATTACTGCTGAAATCACCTGCTTTTGGAGTCTTAATCCCTAATAATTTAAGATGAGCTAATGTGCATTATTCTAAAGTACGTTGATAAGGGTTCCACTTATGCACATGAAGGAAACCAAAATATATCACCTCAAGATCTGCCTCTTTGACATAAAAATCATTTTGAGCTGAAGACAATTAAGAGATAGCAAATGCAGGAAAAGCTCTTTCCCCCCTCCCTTGACATGTCTAAAGGCAGGATATAACTTCTCCTTTCACTGGAGACAGACTCTTACAAGCCCAGAGATGGCACCAGAGGAGTCTATGGATACACCTAACTCCATTAGTCCCCTCTCACGTATTTACAACTTCCCACAGTCTGCCACCCTTGGAAGGCTAAAATCCCTCTCCTTTGTCCTGTCATTTCTCCACAAATTTATTGTTCCTTGTTGAAGATGCTATATAAACCAGAGTTCTAAGTCACCATTTGGAGTTACTTTTCATAAAGTTTTCTCCTGTGTGATATGTGCTGCATGCATTAATAAACTGTTTTTCTTTTGTTAATCTTTTTGTTCAAGACATCTAAATTCCTTCACAAGTTTAAAAAGGCCCTCACCAACCTTAAGCTCCCTA